>NC_056613.1:4385090-4602590 GCF_018340385.1 Cyprinus carpio | reverse complement strand
GCGGTCCAGGTAATAATAGATCTTGTTTTCAGAGCAGGAAGGCACACAACCCTCGGCCTTTCGTGTTTCGCCGTACACAGTGTGTAACCATAGTAGTGGACCTTCATAACTACTTCTTTTCCCAAGCCAAAGGAATGCTTTTGTTTTATTTATGGCGCTCGGTTAGGCCATCTTGTCTTTTTCGTTTAAATACGCCCTCCTAATGTTCCATAAGCAAGTGTCACTTAAAAACGGATGAAGCGCAAATGTGTTTTGCCCGAGCGTCTCTCTTTGTGCGAGAGGCTTACCACAACTTGTCAAAATGACAGTATGAGAAGCAGTGCATAAAACTGAATGTCTTTGTTCTTGGCCTGTGATGTAGCAAGGGAGGCTCTCAATAATACGAACATGTTTTTGGATCCCGTTCCGAACGCTTTCTGCACTGCGTCTGCGACTTCATATGGGCCTCCTTGAAGAAAATTTGTC
This sequence comes from Cyprinus carpio, assembly GCF_018340385.1. Taxonomy (NCBI): domain Eukaryota; kingdom Metazoa; phylum Chordata; class Actinopteri; order Cypriniformes; family Cyprinidae; genus Cyprinus; species Cyprinus carpio. Next base: position 4,602,125 of record NC_056613.1, on the reverse strand, counting down.
ATGAGGACCGAGATCATTCAAACTGGAGTTTATATAACTGTCATGGGGCAAACAGAAGACAGTCTGCAGCTGACACTAACAAAAAGTACCTAGAAGTATCAATAGTGCAATAGTAAATATAATACTATTTATTACATAAATACAATACTATATGAATTAGAGGTTCACTGATAGGCTTTTAGGGGCTGATAAACATACCAAAGTTTGGGGTTAGTAAGATTTTGTTTTAAAATAAGTTAATACTTTTTTAGTAAAGATGCATTGAATTGATCAAAAGTGACAGTAAAGACGTGTAATGTTTCAAAAGAGTTCTATTTTAAATAAATGCTTTAAATGCACAGCTGCTTTCAACATTGATAATGATAATAAATGTTTCTTGAGCAGCAAATCGGCTTATTAGATTGATTTCTGAAGGGTCATGTGACACTGAAGAATGGAGTAATGGTGTTGAAAGTTCAGCTTTGATCACAGGAATAAATGACTATTAAAATATATTCAAATGTAAAACAATTCTTTTAAGTTGTAATAATATTTCACAATATTGTTTTACTGTATTTTTGATCAAATAAATGCGGCCTTGGTGAACATAAGGGACTTCTTTCAAAAACAATAAAACGATCTTACAGACCTTGCCAATTTTTAAACGGTCATGTGTAATCATAGAAAATAAGATATATTTATATTTTAATATTTATTTAGATTTTACATGATACTCAATACTCTTTCACACACACACACACACCAGAAAAATGTGCATTATCTGTTAACAAAAGTGGCTGGTACTGATGCTATGCTATTTCTGTTAATCGAGTCTGCCAGTGCCAATAAAAGTATAGCCAAAAAAGTCTAGATAATAGCAGTTTATATGCTAGACTTATCTGTCTTTGACTAACATATATATGGTAATCATTCCATTCATGTGTCAAGGTATCATAAGTCCATCATAAGAGTATGTTTATCAACATATGTGGGGTAATGCTTCAAATGTGTTCCTTCAGTTAAAACCTGGCTCAGTATTTGTACTGTTTTGTGATTGAAATGCAGTTTGCGTCGGTTTTGTGAAAACAAAGCATTTTAAAATGGTAAATTTGCTTTTACTACTGCCACTGGCGGTTCAGCAGCTGCATTTTCTGTTCTGTCTCTCAAGTCAATATTCCTGAATAACAGTAAGGTCTGTTCTAAAAAAAACAAGTGAGGGAGAGTGAAAGTCATACATCTGCAGGTTACAGAGTGTTCAACACAAGATGTGCACACACGAGCAGCTCTGGGAAGTCTCCGAGCAGCCTCTGGTTCCCATGGCAACTGCGGGGCGGTCTCTATCGACTCCATCTGAGAATAGGTAAAGTAAATCTGCATGCATCTGGCTGCCCGCCAGCGTCTCAAATGAAAGAGCACTTTGAATGGCTGCCAGGTTTGGAGGAGGAGAGAGGCTGTCAGGCCTGCTTAATGTTGGCAGTTTGTACTTGGCAAGACTCGCCTTTTCCCAGAATCCCTCACTCTGGCAGCCCGCCAGCCACTTAGCGGAAGCTGAGAGTTAACCCGATAAGCTGGTGGAAAGCTGAACATGGAAAACTTTCCATGCAGAGTGTGTGTGTGTCCGCACATGTATGTGGCTCTGTGTTAGTGTGTGTGTGCAGGTGGGTGATGTTCTGTTCAGGGCGTCTGTGTGTGTGTGTGTGTAAGAGAGAGAGAGTGCCAAGCCTCAGGGTGATCTGTATTCATGAGAAGACTACAGGGACAGAGAAACATCCCTCAGTGAAAGCGAAGGAGGCTGAAATATCCTTTACAGGCAGACTGCAAATTTAAGACTACATTTTGGCTAAAGGATTCCCAATTTTTTGCCCATAGAATATTTATATATTTTTCTACTATATATTTTCTTCCCAGTATAAATATTTGACTTCTACTTGTGGTCAAGTGTCAGACAAGGACTTTTGCGTATTTGCAAAGTCAAAACCTGAATTCATTTTAAAGTCAAGTGACTCGCTCAAACACTGAAGATAATTTGCACAAACACTGTTTCTTTGTGTCGTTAATTTGGGGCACAAACCAAAGGCATCAGGTTAATTTACACCATCCGAGTCACAAGCACAGAGCACAAATACTGTGCAAATTGTCTCCCTGTTTAGAAGCTGGAACAGGTTCTGCCTGCCATATCAGTAGTGGATATTTTATTCTTTTTTTCATACAAATTTAGGCTCTTTAATGCTTGATGTACTGTATATATATCATTTTCAGTGGAGAGAGAAAATCACGTCCTCAGATTTGGCTCATGCCGTACTTGGTAGTTATGTTTTTTTTTTTTTTTTTTTTTTTTTTTTGCTTGGATAAAGCACAGCTTCTTTCCGTGCCAGCAGAATGCAGGGATTGCAATAAATGGCATTTCTCCTCTTCTCCAGACCTCCCTTGCTTGTTTTTCCACACTCTCATCTTGTTGTATAACAGGATGAGTTTTTTTTTTTTTTTTTTTTTCTCTCTGTTGTTAAGCAGAGAACAGACTATGGGAAAGGGGCTTTTAGGGGGCAAGGCTGCAAAAAAGTATTAGTATAAAAAATTATACTTATTTGAAGGTAAACATTCAGAGGCTGATAGATATGCAAAACCCCAGAAATATTATGAGTCTCTAATCATCTTATTTATTAAATCACTTAATGATAGATCATCTACAGTAGATGTAAACATTGTTAATGTTTAAGGAAGTCTGTTTAAAGATGTCATGGGGCATAGATGTTATTTCAAATGCCCAAGAATGTCTTTTGTTTAAAATATGTCCACAGTATGCTTATTTTTAGTTTAAATCGCATGTATTTTGCTGGTGTAAGCATTTTTATAACACAATCTTGCATTATTAATAGATCCACAAAATATCAAGTTTATGGACATTTTAGAAGCAGTAAGAACAGACACTTTGGAAGAAACGTGAATACCTCAGATTTTCCACCCACAACTCTTGAAATTCTGAGAGCAAACAGCCAGCGAGTTATGGCAAGTAGCTTGAGCATTTACTTATTTATTCTTTTTAAATTATTTTTATAAAAATGTATATTCATAAATAAAAAAATACCTATTTTTATTTACTAGTATGTGATCTAATATCCAATTTAAATTTCACTAGTAACTTAGTAACTAGTAATGGCGAGTATTTATTAAATTAGTAATTTATAATTGTTTATATTTTTTCAGTAGATACTAGTATCTATTAACTATTGCTACTGGTCTTTATCCCAGTAGTGACAAGTAACAGTTTTTACTGATAAGCAATTGCATGTTTTATATTTTTCAATTTCTGTTTATTTATTTATTTTTGACATTGACTTGTATGGGATCTGTTTTTCAGATATTCATATAATTATTCATGGTGTTCATTCCAGATTTACTAGTAACTATTCCTTAGTTTCAGTACTTATTTATTGGAAACTATAGATACTTATAACAAAAAAAATTAACAAGTTGTTACCTTTAAAAATGGAAGAGTTACTTGCCACTAATGCGATAGTGATTACAAGCAAACAAATAAATAGTACATAATGAATCATTACTGAATAGATATTGGATTTACCTAAAAGTGCTAGTAACATAAAAATAGATGCTGGTATGTTTTGTATCATAAATGTTGAAGCGGCTTGCCGTACATGGTGGCGGTGCGCGTTTCTCGGTCCATTCAGAAGATTTGTTAGGGAGTGGTTAGCGCATGCGCACTTGCATGGCAACAAGTGGCTTGTCATTTGTAACAGAAAAAGGAACTGCGGAACGTGGTGCTGACGTCACCGGCCCAGCCAGGTGGCATTCCGAGAAGCAGAAGAGGCGCATTCGCCTCCTAGTAACCGTATAACGGATCCGAGAGGAGCAGCTCAACATGTCTTCGGCGCAGGTCTCCTCGTCGAGGAGACAGTCGTGTTATCTGTGCGATCTGCCGCGCATGCCGTGGGCGATGATTTGGGATTTTACGGAGCCCGTGTGCAGGGGTTGCGTGAACTACGAGGGCGCGGATCGGATCGAGTTTGTTATCGAGACGGCGCGCCATCTGAAGCGGGCTCATGGCTTCCAGGAAGGGAGATCCCCGGGTCCCGCGCCGCCGCCTGCGGTGAAAGCACAAGCGGGCATGTCATCCAAGGAGTCGGTGCAGATGAACCATGTGGACGGCTCGTCCAAACAGCAGCAGCAGCAACAACAACAACAACAGCCCGGCTTGGACCGATACGCGCTCGGAACCGAGAGATCGCGCTTTGATTATTCCAGCATCGGAGCGCACAGGCTTCCGAACGGACTCGGCGGACCGAACGGCTTCCCCAAATCAGACGACGGACCCCCCGAGTTGAACAGACAGAGCCCTAACTCGCGTCGAAATCACGGGCTGGTGGCGGTGTCAGGACAGATGAGCGTGCCGCCGAACCTCCTCCCGCAGACTCTCCTGAACGGCCCACCGTCAGCGGCGAGTATAGCCCAGCACAGCCTGTCTGCACGAGCCCCTCCAGCCCCGGCCAGCATCGGACCGTCGCTTGCGCTCTCAGAGCAAGGTAAAAGACCCGGTTCTGTGTCCAGCACGGACCAAGAGAGAGATCTAAAAGAGAAACAGCGTAACGCAGAGGCTCTGGCTGAACTTAGTGAAAGTTTGAGGAGCAGAGCAGAGGATTGGGCAAGCAAACCCAAGATAGTGAGGGACACACTGATCACACTTTCCAATTGCACTCCGTTTGATGTGAGGTTCAAGAAAGATCATTCCCTTCTAGGTAGGGTGTTTGCTTTTGATGCTATTTCCAAGCCGGGCATGGACTATGAACTGAAAATCTTTATTGAGTATCCCAGTGGATCTGGTAATGTGTTTTCCAGTGCGTCCGGTGTGGCTAAACAGATGTACCAGGACTGCATGAAAGACTACGGCAGAGGGCTTTCATCTGGCTTTAAATATCTGGAATATGAGAAAAAGCACGGTTCTGGCGACTGGAGGCTCCTGGGCGATTTACTCCCGGAGTCTGTGCGTTTCTTTAAGGAGGGGCTCGGGGGTGAAATGCTGCCCCAGCCTTACATCGATGCCAGCTGCCCTCTGCTGCCTTCAGCGCTGGTCAACATGCCCCGGGCCGTGGCGTCGGGCAGTGCGCTCAGGACTGGCGTGCGCAAACGCAAAGCCTCCCCGGAACCGGACTCAGCGGAGGGGGAGCAACAGAGACAGCAGTGGATGGCGAGTCAAAGCGAGGCGCTCAAACTGACCATGGCGTCCAGCTCGTTCACAGCCTCTCACGGCGGACCTCCGCCCCTGGGGTCAGTGCACTCCAGCCGAGCCACCCCACCTGAATCAGCCCCGCAGAACGGACAGTCCCCCATGGCTGCGCTCATGTCGGTCGCAGACACTTTGGGTAATGCGCACTCACCAAAGGACAGCAACTCAGTGCACTCCACCACATCCACCCGACACAACAGTAGCAGCCCCGTCTCCCCTGCCTCGGTGTCTGGACAGCGGCGTTTGGCCTCCCGGAATGGCGAGATCAGTCTGACGGGGACACCTTCCCAATCGGGTTCGCATCAGGGCATGGATCAGGTGCACCCTCAGAACATTCCAGACTCGCCCATGGCCAATAACGGACCTTTGTGTTGTACTATCTGCCACGAACGTTTAGAAGACACACACTTTGTCCAGTGCCCGTCAGTTCCAAACCACAAATTCTGTTTCCCATGTTCCCGGGAGAGCATCAAAGCGCAGGGTGCCACAGGAGAGGTGTACTGCCCCAGCGGAGAGAAATGTCCCCTGGTAGGGTCAAACGTGCCTTGGGCTTTTATGCAAGGCGAGATAGCGACCATTTTAGCCGGGGATGTGAAAGTAAAGAAAGAAAGAGACCCTTAAATATAAATATATATGCTTCCTGCATCAGAAACAGATAAGTGAAGCGAGTATATTTAAGGCTGTGTCATAAAACCTAGTGAGCTGACTACTAAGACAACATTTATGGGCATTATAGATGCATTTGAATGCCTAGAAACGCTGTCTAAGTGGGCAGCACACTTGGTTTTGAGAGACAGCCTACTTGTTGTGAATATTGAAGTTACAAAAATAGTCCAGTGTACAGAGACATTTGTTTTCCTCTACGAAGGAGGAGGCTGTGTGCGTGGAAACATTTTTTAAGGCACTTTGACAGTTTACGTTAACGTTTTTATTAAATTTCATACTTATTTTCCACATCTACATGTACAATCCCAAGCAAAAAAAAAAAAAAATATTAATGAATACACTTTTTTTGTGGTAGGTATAACAAATGAAGTGAGTCTAAGAGAGGGCATTCTTTGTTTCCTGATCCCGTTTGTTTTTTTTGTTTTCTTCTTAAGTATGATCTTTAAAACAACAATTTTTAATTTGTATCCCTTGGTCTGAGAATACAGATATATTTTATTACGTGTTTTCATTCTCTCTTTTTGCTTTAAAGTTGCACGGACGCTTTAGTAGAGCAAAAAATACTGTAAATGAAAAATGAAATGCTCTGTTTGTTTATACATATTTCTGTAGTAACAGAAGACTTGTAACGTGCCTTGGAGCTGAGTAAATTGTAATAAATTCATTGATATTAACTCTTTGTCGCGTGTTAATTTGTTCAGGTTAGAAATGTCTTTGATATTTGGATTCCGCCTTAATGTCTGTTTGTGAAATGGTTTAAATTTCAAATGTGGTTTATCAAGCTTCCTTAAAGCATACATATATATTGTTTTCTTGTATATTTTGTAGTAGTTCATTATTTTCATTGAAATAAGAGCCAAACGATTATTTTTCCAATCACTTCACCTTTAAAAGTTATTTTAAAAAATATAGCTAAAGTACTCCGCTTAGCACTTTTCTCCGTTGTTAAGTGCAGCAGTGGATCGAGTATCACATATCTGTTTCATTGCTTTTGTCAGTGTCTTTTGCATTCATGTCATTGTATTTGCTTCAGACAGATGTAGTCGTGCTACACTGACCTAAAAAGTCAAATGTTTTATGCAGCCACAGGGCATGAAACATCCATTCAGCACTCCCTGATGGGTGTCACATGGGGTAGGTGCAATGCTTGTTTAATATGTGCCGTTTTTTGTTACTCCCTTAGCAACAAGTTCCATTAATGGCTCATGATAGAAGCTGTTTTACTGCATATGCAGGAGGCGTTAAAATAGGGCACAGTTACCCTGCTCTTAGCACACTGTGTCTTAATCTGTTATGCCTCAATTTAGGAGCTGTTAGCTGTTCCCTCTCTCCGTGTGTCAGAGTATTTTGGTGTGGGCAGGAAAGCTGAAGAGGGAAAATGCTTGCACATGCCTGAGATGGCCCTGGGGATGTACTCCTCATTTAGAATTCAGCTGGTTGGTCATGTGACTTGTCAGTCGTACTCTTGCATTGGCTGCGGGAGCGAGGGAAAACAGTTGGTGCGTGGCTGTTGCCATGACTCAAACTAATGCTCTTTCGCAGACAAATAGAAGGTGGCACAATTCATTCATGGCAGCCGGCCATGCAAGAGTATCCAGACCAAATAACGGGGGGGACGTTAAGGTCAGAGAACAATGCACATGCCAAGCTATCTAACTGGGCTCTGTGCTTGAATTCTCTGGAGGCCTGTGGCGACATCCTGTAAATCGAGTCATTTAAGTGGGAGCTAGAACATTTTTCCACTAAGCAATTGTGTGTGTGTGTGTGTGTGTGTGTGTGTGTGTGTGTGTGTTTTGCCATATAAAGGACATATACAACACTTTTTAAAATGTTTTTTAATCAACATGTCAAGGTGTTAAATACATTTTTGGTTTTTGGTTCATACACATAATGTACCATATTATATATATATATATTATATATATATATATATATATATATATATATATATATATTATATATACATATATATATATATACACTGTATTATTTATATATATGTATAAATGTGTGTGTGTGTGTATACACAAATTTGCACACACATTGTAATTTGTGTATATAGGTATATGAATCAAGTCATATGTGTGTGTATAATATATATGCATCACTTTTGTCTCAATTTAAAGGTTTCTTTTTCTTAAAAGTGATTAAAAACATGATATATGAGATATTCAAAGATTTTGAGCAGACTAACAAGGGTTTGTAGAAGCACGGTTATAAATTAATGCCCCCCCCCCCACCCCCCCCAATTGAATCTTGCAAAATTTTCCTTGCTTAAATAATTTCCATATATTGAAAAGGCAATGGCTCATATGAGAGCACAGTAGATTAGGAAGGCAATTTAGTTCCATAATCCATCTGAACCCAGTGTAGAGTTTGGTTGTCGTGCTTTGTGGTGCATTGCGGTGATATTGTCACTGCTGCTCTGTCTGTGAGGAATCAAAGGTGTGGTGTCTGGTTCAGGATGGAGTGGGCTTCTATTGTCATGCTAAAACTGACTTGGATTTGAGGTGCCCTTGGATCTCTCTGTAATCACCTGGGTTTCAAGTTTCAGTGCACATACAAAGAAAAAAATAAACAGATACACCGTCCCCACCCATTAAAGAAGGCGGGGGTCTCGCTTCCTGTTTACTACACACGCTTCTGTGGTGTCTTGAGTGTGTGTGTGTTAAATTCTGCACCTTTTCATGGAATGCCTTGGGACACAGACAGCTGAGAGATGAAGAGAAAACCTGTTATTGGCTTCCTAATAGCTAAAATCACTGTAAATGGATGAATATTTGAGATATCTCATAGCATGTGATTATGTTGAGTGGCTGTGTACGGATAGAGATGTTTTCTGTAACGATATCAAGGCAAGCATAAATCTAATCATCTAAACCTTTGTTCTGCTAGATATACATTTTTATGTGCTTTTATAATGGATTTATCTGTGTTGTAGCAAACATCTCCGAATTAATATTAATTTCTAATGTGGTCGCTCTTCTGTTTCAGAACATTTGTTTTTGGTTGCGTTGTAAAATCACTGCAGTCTGTCCACCCTTCGCTAGCCAGGGAAGCCAGAGGCTTCTTCCCCTCCTCCAAATTCCCTTCATCCTCATAACACACACACACACACACTTCTCTCTCTCTCCCTCCCTTCAAGGGAGAAGTTTCCAGCGGATAAAAATACAGCCACTCCAAAGGTTACGCTGCAGTGCCATCGTGCACAGTTGCCCATGGTAACAGCCTTGTTCAAAACATCATTTATTCAGGAATGTGCGGACACAATAGCAGAGAGGCTCAGCGTTAACCCTGCGTGTGCCAGCATTCGACTGTCTGCTCGCCATTATTTTTAGAAATGCTCACGTCTTCCGTGTCATTTTGGATAATAGTCATTTTAAAAATTATGATACAGCTTTTTTCCAGATATTGTGTTTTCTTTCAACTGCAATAAGAACTCAGAATGTCAAATATTGTCTTCCATTACTGTTGCTGTGAGATCTCAAAATCTAGTCAACAGCCGGTAGTTCCCGCCATATGTTTTTTTTGATGATCCATTACACTTGAATGTACTTTACAACAACAAAACGTTTAGTTTCATTGCAGCTTTATATACTGATTGCTGTATGTACAGTAGTGTTATTTTTCTTTAAAAAAGTGAAGTTTCTGTGCTTCTAGCATTGTACTTATGTTCCACCATTATCCAGAATAATAATTGTCTACTAACAGGTTTCCTGATAGACATGCCTCAAACAAATTTCATTGGTTGCTTCAATGTTGTGAACATAGTAATGTTTTTAAAGCATCAAATTATTGTTGGACAATAGAGAAATGAAGATCTGTCACTACTTATATTTCATTATAATTATTGATATATATTCTTTGCCGTTTTGTGCCATTATATAGTCTGAAGTTAAGTTTGTTCCTAGCGTTTTAACTTATTGCATCAATTTATTTATATACTGCATAAAAAATAATGACCTTTTTTAACCGTTTTCCTGTTAGTCCCACACAAATCTCATTCCAGTGTTGAAAACAAACAAAATATTTTTTAGGCGCCACAATTGAGGAAGCAACCTGCCAAATGACTTATGGCATCTGTGCATATTAAACTAGTAAATGCAAAAGTATTTTAACCATTCAACCGTGTATTTTTCCCCCATCGCGTAAATGCGTTCCTGACTGTGATGTGGCATTTAACTCTCTCCGCTTGTGCTTGTGATTTAGCTCCAACGGAGGTGGGGGATATGTGCAAAAGGGTTATTCCCATTTTGTTTTCATTCACTGTGCCTCCGAGCACAGCCATTTATAGACGGTGATGTCAGCACTATCTCCCATAGCCCAGGGCCTCTTTGGCACATAATGTATGCAATCTCAGACATTCCATTCCTTCCTCGCAAATAAGCTGCGGGCTACAGCGGGCGTGTGCTTCCCCCCTCTTTCTCCAGATATTAAAGGCGCAGAGGGAGAATTGATTTTCTCCTGCTTTTCACTCCTACTCTCTCGTTTAGTTTATTTTTTGGCTGCTTTTTTCATTTCTAACACAGAGAAAACCATTTTCGAATAGCATGTTATTTAATGCATTATCCATCAATTCTCAGTATCAGTTTTGATTTTCATGGTAAATTCACACTTTTTTTAATCTGTCTCTATTTTTTACAGTTCCTTATATAGGAACATGCGCCTCACGGAACGGACGCAGCTCCGGTCTACCCTTGACTAATGGCATGTGGGTTGTAGAACAGGGGCCCGATTTGGCAGCGTTTCAGATGTTTTTCATTAGCTTGTAAAAGACATCAATTTTCGGATGGAATTCCAATTTGCATTTCAAGGCCAGTCCCTCCTTGAGGACCAGAGCCTGTTACAGCTTCCTGTAGATTCCCGCCGGAGAAGAACTGGGGTGGGGGGCTAGTTTGGGGGCAGGGGACTGTTTCTGAGCACATGAAAATGGACTATAGGGCACCATGGAGACTCCGTCTGTCTTGAAAAGCTCGCAGGCTGGATTGTTCGAGGATGGTTTCACTTGATTGATCTAACGTGTTGAACTGAGAACCCGCTGAATACCTCGGAGTTTGATTTTTTTTTTTTTTTGTGTGTCTTTCGACTCTTTCTTGTGGTGTCTGACTAGGTTTTGTGCATTTAAATAACCATAGTGCATGAAATGACACGCATTTTTTAACCTCCATCGCATTTTTCTCACAAACCACTGAGTGCTAAACACTCCTTTCTTTGTTTTCAGTTTGCAGACACACTGGCTGGTTGGAAGGAAAGGGTTAATTTGTTACCCAGGAAATGTGCGGCACTTGGCCGGCTCATTGGAGAATTGTAGCCCCCTTACATTCTATGGGTTGTTTACACGACTGGCAGCCATTTTAGACTGGAGCTCTGCTAACACAGAGCGGTCTCAGGTTTCTTAGGCTTTCACAGTGCAGCGAGTTCAGTCAGCGGCTTGTTCTGTCATCCATCTTCCATCGGGGGCCCTTCCCCCCTCACACACACACACACAGTCTCTCTCATTCTACAATCTGGTCACCATCCACTATACTCTATAAGTTCTCTGTTTATTAAAGCAGTAAGCCACGTGGGACCGTACATTATAGAGATTTTTCCTCGGTTAAGGGGTGTTATGACGCATAGCTGAACTGTGTTTTATTATATTGTTGCAGTTACAACAAAAGTCTTCTTATATTTTCTTTTTTGTACTTTTTCACTTTTAATTGCACTTTCTCTAGGCTTTTCTTGTGTACTGCTTTCTCGTTTGGCCTTTTTTCTCAGTCACTCAACCTTGTCCTACATTTGAACATGCATGCTTTCACAGAGCTGTTAAGGGATCAGGATTCTGTGTCTGCATTAGTAACTGTCTGTCTGTTGCCTTGATCATGTACCAACAAACACAGATGATCTTACTCGACCAAACCATCAGTATTAATAGCAGCGAAACTCCCATGTAATGAAAACCTTCCCAGTGACCTTGTGGTGAAACCAAAGGTTGTCATCTCAGATGCAGCTGCGAGAAAGGGCAGTGGGTGTGGTTTGCCCACTGAAGGGTCTAATTGGAGGGCTCTTAAAAGGTGATGTCATTTATTTGGCTATGGGTCTTTAACTTTAGCACTCTTGCATTCCCATCACTCGGGCCTTTGAACTATAATTCCAGACCGTCTGATTGGATCTGTGTAAAAACAACCCCAACCCATCATCACACCCAGAGTGCTATCTTCTGCTTTCATTATGAAATGAGTAAGATTGATCAGCCGAGGCCTCCAGAGCGGTTTGTTACAGTCACATCAACAAACACATTCTCTGTTTCTGAGATAGATTTAGCCTTTTCTAGAATCAGTAAGCTGTGTATGGTACTGTATGAAAGCAGCTTATTTGTTTCAAATAATTTTGTGAGCATGTTGATATTTGTTCATGCGTTGAATTGAGCAGACTTTGACCTTTTCTGTTTGATAATCCAATAGGCAAGTGTGATCAGTTCAATGTGCAATTAATCAGAAAATACACTATACATCACTGAATTGAGCTGTAGATGAGTTTGTTTCTTCATCACAGCAGAGTTTTAGCTTTACTTGCACAACAATGGATCCTCTGCAGTGAATGGGTGCTGATTCAAACTAGAGGTCTTTTTCACTGGAGAAAGCAGTATTATGAATAGACTGAATTATGCGTAGCTAGAAGTGATGGTTTGAAGTTAAAAACATCTTCATGGTGAATTTGTTTTGACTCTCATTCTGACGGCACCCATTTACTGCAGAGGATCCATTGGTGAGCAAGTGATGTGATGCTAAATTTCTCCACATTTCTAATTGTGCTAAAATAGGCTTCATTTTCTTTTGGCAAAATTAGAATCTTTTCATTTTGGTATAAAATGTGACAATTCTAGTTTTTGAAAAATTCACCTAAAAAGGTTTTTATGTGTACCCCACCAAATAATAATAGTCTTTTTCCTTTCTGCAGACATGTCAAGAATGCAAAGCAAGCAGTTATGTTCTGAAATGGCATTAATATTTAATACTACTCATCTCAACAGCTGAAGTCATGTTCTTTCGGTACTCCCTGTTCGTTTCATGTTCGGCTGATTTCCACTCTGTCTTCCCTGTTTTGTTGACTGTACATTTTTGCAGCATGTTCGGCTGATGCCTGCTATGTGCTCCTCACTGCTGATTGGTTAATAGAGACTTTGACAGTGCTGCAGCCCAACCACCACCAATACCCCCTGCAAACTGAGGTGTTTCGGATGGGTTCAGCCATAATCATCTTCCTTCTGTCATCTGGGCCTAGTGTGAACCCCGCTCGCCCCCACCCCCCCACCTGTAGCCCATCTGTTGGGTGAACGAGACCGCTGATGGAGCTTCATTATAGAGTGTTAGAGGAATGTCAACAGCTGTACCAGACTTCCCTTCACACTTCCAGACTTTATATAAGTAAGGGGAAAAAGTGTGTAAATTGTTTTCGCAGATGGCTTATTTCAGGCTTGACTGTGATGATGTTCACGCCAATCTTGAAATGGTATAACACAGGAATGCTATTGAAATTCGACTAAAGAATGAAAGAAATGTCACTACAGGCCCCGGTGCTCTTAAGTCATGACTGATTTTAAAACAGTGAGGCCATTGATTGAATTTTCATTGAAGTGGATCAATATTGAAACAATGAGTCTTAAGTATTATTGTTTGCAAGTAAACATCTTTGTTACATATATATGTGTGTGTGTGTGTGTGTGTGTGTGTGACCCTGGACCACAAAACCAGTCATAAGGGTAAATTTTTCTAAATTGAGATATTATAGATTTTTTATACATCATCTGAAAGCTGAATAAATAAGCTTTCCATTTATGTATTTGTTAGGATAGGACAATATTTGGCTGAAATACAACTATTTGAAAATCTGGAATCTGAGGGTGCAAAAAAAATCAAAATACTGATAAAATCGCATTTAAAGTTGTCCAAATTAAGTCCTTAGCAATGCATATTACTAATCCAAAATTAAGTTTTGATATATTTACGGTAAGAAATTTACAAAATATCTTCATGGTCCGTGATCTTCTTAATATCTCAATGAATAAAATCAATAATTTTGACCCATACAATGTATTGTTGGTTATTGCTACAAATATATACCCATATGACTTTAGACTGGTTTTGTGGTTCAGGGTCATACACACACACACACACATCCACACATATATATATATATATATATATATATATATGTATATATATATATATATAAATATGTGTGTTTTAAGGTTTGCTCCTTAATGTCCTTAAATATATAGGAAATATTGACAGTGATGCTTGCCTTAGCTTTGCATCTATTTCACATGCAGCCATTAGTGGAGTAATATTACCAAACCCTGATTGGCATCGTCTCTGACATTTTCCACAAATGCCGGTGGGGTGCTCTGTAGTCTGGCATGGCATTAGATTGTGTGGCTCTCCATATCTTCAGTGTGATTAGGGGATGGAGCCTGTTCTTTAAATAGAATGCCAATGAAGGATTGCATGGTCTGATTGGCAGTGGCAATGTATAATTCAGTTTTCAACCCCCAGGATTCAGAGCGAGTCTGTGTTCTGATTACTAATCAGCAGACACGGTAACTCACCCCACCTCCTCTACGGCGAGAAGCCGCGACCAGCTATCAGCTGCTGTGTCTGTCATGAACTGTTGCGTGCCAATCTGGAGAGCTCCACTAAAAGAGGCGGGAGGGGGTGAGAGAAGATGCCTGTTACCATGGAGAAGGAGACGTGGGGTGATGGTGGTTGGTTGTAAAGTCTAGGGCTTTTCAGTCTCCTGATATCCGTGTTTTTTGTTTCCTCTTCTTAGAGCCCTGCGGTCCATGAGAAAATTTTGTGGCATTTTTGCATGTGAACGGCTGCAGTAGTGATCTAAGATTGCATCTGTTAGTAGTTTAGCCTGTAAGGTAATACCTTTCATCGTTCAATTTATCCCAAACATTTGTGCTATTTGGAGGAGAGGTGCCCTATGAAAAATATCCTGTTAGATTTACAGTAAAAACAGCCGCTTTGGTTGCCAGAAATTCACTGTGGTGAATGTTGATTCATATATATTTCACAACTTATAACAGTGTATTTGATTAAGTGATATTATGTTAGTTAATATACCAAGCAAGCTAAACCAAAAACTGATTTTCATCTTAAAATGTAATAATGACCACTATAATACAGGAGGTTACAATAAAAGCCACATGATAAAACATAAACATAAAACACAGTCGATACTCACAAAATACCATCAGGGTAACACACAACACTTAAATAATGCTATAAACAGTAACTAAATAACAGAGAATGTAACATAAATCAGCCTCATGCACAGTACTGATAACAAAAATAAGAAACAAAATTAGTTATACTGTATAAAAACATGCGTAACACAAGGACTTCTAGCAAAGTCAAGGTAGATTATATGCTAATTCATAGTTTTTTCTTTCAAGAACCATACATTTGACAGCATTTAGCTGTAAAATTACATTTAATGTGATGTTAAATTTTCACCATAAATGGTCATGTAACTTGGTATAGCATTATCACAGAATTACTTTCACAGCATTATATTTCTTTCTTTTTTTCCCTAAAAATATTCATTAGATAGAATGGGTAAAAATGCATATATAGACTGTCACAGCAATCTGGGGCTCTGAAGACTTGATTTAGCAAGTAATTGCCGCAAAATAACCTTTTCTTCAGAAAATCTAAAAGTCAAGTTGTATGCAACAGCTGTTGTTTTTTCCACGCCAATGATTTTAGTAGCACTCTAGGTGTGATGAAAAATGATGGCCTTGATTTTGTAAAGTGAACGTTTTATGTGTATATTTTACTGCTATCTGACTGTGGAGGTCGATTTCTGGTCAGCGTCCATCTCTCGCTCTTGTTTTCTCACTGGTTTTGGCCATCTCTCTGCTATCCATCATATATCTCACGTCTCATTGTGATTCTGTTTTTGTTCAGGAGCCAAACCCCTTTTTTGTTTCATCTGTCTGACCCGTTCACATTTCTGGTAATCAGAACCAGATCCCCGCTCCAGGAGTCCGACTTCCCACAAGCCCAGGAAGGAGCCACTTGCCTGGGGTGAATTCTGGCGGTTTGGTTGTACTTATTCACATTCCATGGCACATTTTTTGTGAGTTTGAAATCTCGCTGAAATGTGGGCCAAAGAGTACACTGTTTCCGCTACATCTTTCTAGCTTTCCTTTTTTTCCACTTTCCACTTGTGTCCTCAGCATTTTACAGCTTCCCAGAAAACATTGCCCAGCTTTTCCCAAATTTAAAACCCATTACTGAATCTTAGCCAGTGGCTAAATCAACCTCGTGTTCCCATGTTGTCTGCACGATAATCAGATATATGTAATATCCACCGAGGGAGTTCAGAGCAAGGATGAGTCATAGCTAGTGCGGGTTTAAATCAGAGTGCTTCATTCACACCCCTGAACGCCTGCGTCGTCTTTTTAAAGGTTGTGATTTGCTCATTCACACACTTTTACTGGATCCGCTATAGTCAGGAGGACTCCTGCTGGTTAGTATGTGGTATTGCAGGCTGCCTCATGGATTTGGGTTTTTGTTCGGAGGTAATTGCATTCTTACTTGGTTTGAGCTCTTGAATAGTGTATCGACTGTACTATCTCGTCCCTTTTTACTTCATCTAAATCAGCATCAAAAAAAGTCACATCGCATCGACATTTCCCACATATCTCTGAAACACACAGACACCACCAAGACGCCTCTTTATTGATTATTGGTTCAGATGAACAAAACAGTTCCCTACAAGTTCACCTCCTTAAATGGCACCAAAGTCAACATGAAATCAAAATTGATTGTATTTACTTTAATGATACATATTCTTGGTTTAATTTTGAGATTCATCATTTTTTGCTTTCAGAACGGCTTTCATTTTTAGCATCATCACCAAGACTTAATTTTTTCCCCATTCCTAATGGATAATTTTTTTCTTCATTGAATATATTATGCACCATATTATGAAAGTGCACTCTTTAAAATATAGTTTCCAAATTGAGGTCTTTATAGCAGTGCCATAGAAGAACCATTTTTGGTTACAAAAAGAACCTTTCAGTGAACAAGTGAACCTTTTGTGCATTGTAAATGTTCTCTGGATGTTAAAGGTTCTTCATGCAACCATTGATGTCAATAAAGAACCTTTATTTTTTATTTTTTTAAGTAAAATGTTGACTTTGCTTGTATATGCATCATATGATGGAAGTACACTCCTAAAAATAAAGGTTCCAAAAGGAGGTTTTCACACCAATGCCATAGAAGAACTATTCTTTTGGTTCCTCAAAGTACCCTTCAGTGATCCTTTTTTTCATTGAAATGGTTCTATGGATGTTAAAGGTTCTTAAAGGAACTATCACTGCCAATTAAGGATCTTTAAGAATTTTTAAGTGTAAATTGTTGACTTTAACAGCAAATGCTCCAAAGGGCCACTTTTAAAACTCATTACCTGCACTGACCATGCCAGACAGTGAGTCTAATGTACTGCAGCCTGTTTGCTAATGGCAGCCGCCAGTCCTGGCACAGATGTTGAGCCGTAGAAGAGAGCAGTGCCGCCCAAACTCCCTGTTCCTTCACGGTGATTAATGAAACCCCAGCTCACCGAGCTCCTCTCTCAGCCTCCACGGACCGCTTCGGTCTCTCAGGTCCCCGCTGTATTTCCTTCATGCTGTCAGATTTATACCAGAGTGTAGTGCATATTTATGAAGTGCACTCTCCATTTGCACTCGCAGCTTGTTTTTCTTACATTTACTGTCTATGGCTATGGATATTAATCATACGTCACTCACTCCCTCTGCTGCAGCTGTTGCTGCCCTTATGGATGTACACCAGCCGCATAATTGAACGAAACGCTCCAGTTCTGCAGGAAGTAGGTCTAAGGAGCCAATTTGTACTTGTGGTGAATGTTAACATTTAATTTGGTGCTTTTGAAGGGCTTTATATTTCTCCTGATATAAATTTCTTCTCACATAATTTAAACATAAATACATGGTTCACCCAAAAATAAACATCTTTTGTTCATGTTGTTCCAAACATGTATGACTGAATTTCTTCTCTGGAACACGTTTTTTTTTGTGGGGCTTAGTTTTCTCCCAGTGTTCTTCAAAATATCAACTTCAGTGTTCCGAGTCATAGATTATTTTTATGTGAACACTCCCTTTAATGTCTGTTCATTTCTTATGAATGTATGTAATAAGCACGATTATGTACAGTTACCTACTACAAAATAAACCCCTTCAGGATTGTACAAGACCAACTTACTGTGCATTAACCCATTACATATAGATGTGTCCAGTTTAACAAAATGAAAGTGGACCGCTTTAGGGTCAAAATGATGTTCTGCTAGGCTTCTCCTACCGTTTATCTCCAAGTTCGAATATGGTGTTGGAATTTTAAACACGACTATCACGGTAACGTAAACCATAATGTGATTCCTTGTTGTCACTCCTTCTGTCTGCTGCAAGCATTTGCTTCAAATTTCATCTGACATAGTGACGACTGTGTGTGATGTAACATCATATTTTCAGGAGAGCTGCGCTCTTTTTGACGTGGACTTGTCTGACTGCCGTGGGTGCCGTGGTTACTGCTGCCGGGAGACGTTTCGGTCTGTTGCCCTTTCCGTCAAAGGGGCAGGCCGTGGGGGGAGGAGCCCCGTAGCGTGTCATTCCGATGTGACGAGCAGAGATGACACGGGCAGAAAATAACCTCCATTTCAGCCCCAAACTAACCCCCTTTAACGTCTGATGGAACCAGCCAATCGCAGCTGGCTCTGTTGCTAGGTAATGGCTCTGCCGCCCCCGTGCCCAAGTATGTTAATATGAGGCGATTGCATACCCCGAGAAGAGAAATCTTACGGATGTGGGTGTGTTGGGGGTTTGTCTACAGTTTGGGAGAGCGGTGGAGATGATGAGGAAAAAATGCAAAGGCCAGCAGGCAGAATTATAGGGGATAGCTGGTGATGAAAATGAATCATCGTGGTTGGTTTGGTTTTCTAAGCAGGTGGTGGTTGTATATAACCTGTTGTAAATTTAGAGAACAGGTCACATTAAAAGAAAAAAAGATCAAACTCTCTTGTTGTTTCTCTCCATTTTTCTCTTAATGGGATAGTTGTCCCAAAAATGAAAATTCTGTCATAAATAACTCTCCCTCATGTCGTTCCAAACCCGTAAGACATGTGGCAACAGTGTTGCATACTTCCATTTGAAACGTCTGTCATTGAGTACTGAGTACAGTTTCACATACTACTATTAAAATTAATATGAAGCAGGATGAATTTAGATATTGGATATTTTGCCTTTCATTTCATATGTTGCATTCACAGTGTATTAGTATTCTATCCCTATTCCTAATATGATTACTATTCTTTTGATTTTATTCAGTGTTAACTTTATGTGATTTTCCATCGATATCATGCAGTTCCTCAGGAGCTCTTTCAGTTTGTGGACCTGCACGTATCCTATCCTGTTGAGATGCAGTGCTGTAGCAGCAGCAGGCCAGCAGGCAGTGACGGACGGCTTGTCAGAGTGACAGCCACCAGAACAAACACACACACAAACATGTATGTGCTTGCATTAATATGCATGAACCCTGCACACATGCCCCTGGTTGTTATTTGGGGGAAAAAAGACCTTTACATTAATCAAAAAATGCATGAGCTTTGTATTAAGTGAGATAAATATTAATGAGGAAGCGTGGTTTGGGATGGGCGGATGTAGTTTAATAAAAAGCGTATGTGTGCTGGTGTTCGCTGAGGAGGATGCTGGGAAGGCCGGCAGGGTGCGGGCCAGTGAGCGGAATACTAATGCGGCTGCATACCTTTGTTCTGTTCCAGCACACATGTTTCTCTGGAGTCATTCACATGCAGCCGAGCGCACTGGAAGAGCAGGAGAGGAGATTGTTGGCTGTGGACGCACTAGAATCACAGCCTTGTCCTTTCATAGAGCACATAAATAGCACTGGATTTACTGTCACATGCACAGATGTTATTACAGTACCTTTTGTGGTGCAAACGTTACTATAATCATTTGTGTTTTAGTGTATTTCAAGGCATTTTAGAGATTGATCAGTATGGTTTTTTTACAGTGGCTGACTAGCTGTTTTATATATTTCCCATCAATTCTGAGAATATGCCTATAGTCAAGCAGTGATTATATCCTTTTGTAAACCATTACTACCTAAATAATTTTTTTTTTTTTATTGATTTTCCACAAATTGCAAATCACAATAGACAAAAACAGCAACAACATATATTAAATTGGAGATTACGAAAATAAAGAAGAAAAACAAGCAAAGAAGTGAGAAAGGGGAAAAACAGCTCAAAAGTCCAAATTTCAACATATTGATAGAAGTTCTCATCATACAGAAGTCCAGAAATTTTTATCCATGAAATCCAAACAGCATAATATTGGCAATCCTAGGGTCCAAATGATTTACAAATGGTTCTAAATACATTTTTAAAGACATATTCGACATATTAGTGGTTGACCGATATATCGCCAAGGCCAATATTTTTTTAAATATCGGCATTGGCTGATAAGTTTTCGATGTGTTCGAGGCGGGACTTTTATTTTGACGGTGCTGAGAGCGGCAGCGCCTGAGCACACAGTGCTCACATTCTCTCTCTTGTTTACTGTCGTTGTTAACAGTTCTGTCTAAATACGGATAAAAGTCTGTCTAATAATCAGATAGATCGGTTAAACAAAGGAATTAATGTATACAAAAAGTATTATAACAGTAGTATAATGTTACTTAGATAACAATAATAATAAATATTACTCATATAATATGATAATTTAAATGGAAATATGAATAATATTGCTTACATATAAGCAATATTTCTCAGTTTTAAAGTTTATGACCTAGGTAATATCTCCCATAAATTTATATTTCAGGGACATGACACTCAGGAACATGTGATCCTAACAAAATTAAAATTAGTTAGCGGCCATGTGAAAGGATGCTTTGTAAAGGGTTTCAGTTCATTCACTTGCTTACAGAACAGCCTATGAAGTAGCTTTATTGACCAATCAGGATCAGGATTTTAATAATGTGCATATGCATATGAAAAATTAGCAACATTTGATGTGCTAATATGAGTTTGCATGAGCTTGTTGTGTTTACGTTCACTAGACTGCGTGTGTGTTCTCCCCACTGTAGCCGGGCCATTTCCAGGGGGAGTTTTACCACATTAGTGGACTCCAGTCTAAATGTCACCCAGTACTGAAAGACAGCTCCTCCCTGCTCTGACCTTGATCCTGCAGAAATGCCACGGTATCCACCCCGCCTTGACATTACACTGGAGAGAAGGGATTATATTTGCACATGAAGACTCTTGCCATTAAATATCCCACACAACCATGTGTTGAACTTTCTATTTGTTTGGTTTTGAATGGCCCCTTGTTACTTTTAATCTCTGTTATTTGTCTATGTATTACACACTGCTGGTTGCAATCACTTGTAGACTCGCTGTGTTTGATCTGCATTGTTAACTGCAAGCGACTCTTTATGTAGACGTTGCCAAATAAAGAGTCCTCTGTATGAGTCATTTTATACAAATAGGCTTCCTTATGTCATCTGCACACAGTTGATAACATTAGAGACTGGAATTACCATGTTGACAGTTGAACAACTGCAATCTAACTGTAGTGTTGTCAGTTTGTTTTATTTATATATCATCATCCAAGCGTCAGACAATGGAATATCTTTATGCTCTTAAGCTTAAGAGATTACCTAAACAGTACTGTTTTACATGTATGCTTAAAGTGTTTTTTGGGAATAAATTGATTAAAAGTTTTAGTAAAGATGCGTGTGCTGCTGCCCATTTTGGACTTAGTCTTTATACAACAGCCTAAGTTTGGTTTTGGAACGGAGTTAAAATGTCTGTTCTGGAAGAACATGAAAAACGTGAGTTATGTGCGCACAGTGTGATGGAAACCTTGAGGGATTGTAAGAGGAGTAATTCGGAGGAGAGTTTCATCATTCTGGTGTTGGATTCAGCACTGTCCTCCTCTCTGTTTCTCTCCTTCAGGCCCAACTGTGTTCTGTCCTGTAAAATTGCTTTTAAATTACATTTCTAGGTTTCTCCCAAGATTTCTTACACTATCTCTTGAGGACAGGAAATAAATATCCATTCGGAATATCCAGTTTCATCTGCTTCTGCTCTATGGACACTGACAGTGAGCTGGACACAACATTCAGGTCTTTAACCCTCACTGTTCCCCACTATAGAGGAGCAATTTTATAGCAAATATTCCAGATTTATAAAGATTAGGGCTACCAATTTACCTTGTACATATTTTGCAGTTAATTACATAGGGAAAAAAAGGTGTGATAAAACCATGCCAACCAAGAATTATCTATAGGGGCTTTTCCCAACAAATATTGACATATGCAAAAAAAAAAAAAATAATAATAATAATCAGAATATCATTTATAATTACTCTGATTAAAAATTCAACCCTAATGAAGATGCATAGTTGACATCCTCCTAAAATAAAATCTGTAATTATTTGATAGGATTCTCCTGCAGCATTTCTATTTGGAGCACATTTACACTTCTGAAATCATAATCATCCGAAAAGCGGATGAGATGAAGAGTGTTAAGGGAAGCAGGGCACCCTGTACAAATCATGATAAATGGGTGTGGATGGTCCGCGCTCACCCATGCTGTGCCGCCGAAGCCTCGGGCATCAGGTGGCCCGATTTAAATAGCAAGGGCTGAGGCCACATCTGTTGCGGCTGGTCTGGTGGAGAGAGCCGGCGATGCTCGGGTCTGTGTGTGCGAGATGACATTTAGATGAGCAGGGGTTTACCCAGCAGCTGTGTAGACGCTGGTCGGCATGATGGATGATGGGTCCTGTTGCCTAATGTACAGCACAGAAAAATAGTCATGCTCTGTTGCTCGAGTGCTTGTGTGGATTTTTGTAGGATGCAATGGGTCTTTTCTAAACCAGAATCATCTGTAGTTTGTTTATTTTGTGTGTTTGTGTTTCTATATCATTTTAACAAGCTTAGTTCTGAAGTACACCAACTGTATAGTATGCAGTATATAGTGTACAGTATACCTCAAATTCAGTATGCAGCAGTTTTTTAAACCGTATTATGCTTTGCTGTTGACACGACCTCATATGACATTTATTCTAGGTAAGTTTTAAACAGTCAAATAATTAATCACATTTTATATTGAAATCAGCTGATATTGCTTCTAGTGCATTGGAAATATTAGTGGATGCATGCTAACATACTACTCATACTATTTTTTTCTAATACTAAATCCTCTCCTGTGGCCTCAAAGGATAGTAGAGTTAGGGTTAGATTTTGGGTGTCCCTTAGATGTGCACTTTAGAATCTTGCCAGAAGTAATAAGTTATCTGTATACTTTTTACCAACTATTTTGAATACTATGATTTCGGACATACTACTCATCTCAAATACTGTTTTACACCCTACTATATAGTAGGGAAGTATGCGATTGCAGATGCAGCCATAGTCATCCTCTTCCAGACTGTATTGGTTTAGAATGTATACTGCCGTATCACTCATACTATTGTTTTTTTTTTTAGTATGTAGGCTAGTATGTGTAGTCTGAATTTGAAACTCTTACTATTTCTGCTATATAAAAATATGGTAAAGAGTACTATGCAAGTACAAATCCAGCATTAGTCTCATGTACAGTCATACAGTACGTATAGTATTCAATATAGTCTTCCTCTTCTAGACTGTAGGGTTTGGAATACGCACTACTCATACTAGTTCAAACTACTAATATTTTTGCAGAATATAAATTGTGTACAGTATAAATGTTGTCTTCATATGACTTTTTTATTTACTGGTTTTCTTGAAAATTAAACATCAAACCTGTAGTTGTTTAATTGTCTATTTTGTTAAATAATGACTATGTCTGTCGTTGCGTGGTCACCTTTATAAATATACTCAGTAGTCGGAAACCCCGTTGTTGTTGTTTTTTTGTCACCCCGGTCTCCCTCGCTCTGCGTGAGTTGCACCGCACTGCAGTGAATAACCCACCTGCCCCTGACATTTCACTCTTGTGCTCACAAATAATATCTCTTCACTAGACCGCACGTTTGAAGCTCTTACGGCTTCCTCCTGCCACATTACTGCAGCCCACTGTTGCTTTCCCTGAGGAATTGAGGTGAGAACAGTGGAAAACCTCGCCCTTCCTCCACCCTCTGCTTTAACCTATTCAGAAAGAGGTTTTTCCCCTTTCGTTCCTGCTCCAGATCTGCTGTGACAGACAAATGAAGCCTGACAAGGAGCGCTCTGATTGGTCGGATGCGGAAAACACATCTTCTTTTTCGTTCTTTGTTCTATTTTTGGTACGAAGCTTTGCAGCTTTTGGATAATGAATCGTTTTCTCTGTAGTACTCAGAAAGAGAAATTCTCCAAGCTTGAGGTTTGGCGTCTCGTCGAGTTAAACCTCAGGTGATGTCTAGATCTAGATAATAAACCGAAATGTGGCACACCTTGATAAGACGCTCTTTTCCCCTTGCAGCTGACAGAAAGTCAATATTCAAGTTGGAAAATACTCGGAATGTGTAAGTATTATTCCCGACGATCTGACAGGTGTCATCTATTGATTATGTTTTCATATTGGCACGCAAACAACCCTCCAAAAAATCCATATTCTGTCAGGCAGCACGTCAAAGGGACATCCTTGCTCATTTTAGAACGATTCCTATCAACGTACACACAAACACGGATGCTCTTTAAACGCCACAATCAGAAATATCTCTTCTCGTCATTGAAGGAGACATTAGCATCGCGTGACCTCTAGCAGGGCGTTCTCCTTCCTTGCCTTTCCGTATCTACACCCTAATCAATTTGAGCGAGATCAAAAAGCCCAACATCTCCCTCTTCAAATGGATTAGCTCCTTTTGTGGCATCTTAAGGCTGATTGAGGGAAGCGTGCTGTGTGGAATACATCAGGACAACTGCCGCCTCATGCAGCACTGCTCTCGCCTTCATGTTTATTTATTGCAAAGCCCCTAAAAGGCAAAAAAAGCACCTGTTTCCTTTCCTGGCTTCCTGTTAGCAAATGAAACCTGGGGACAGAAAGGCTGCTCTGATGAGACGGATGTCTAATGCATCTGCCTGTTGTGCATCTGTTGCCAAGCAGTGGATCAAACACAACACTGTCTCGGGTTAACATGGGCTTTTCAACATCAGACGGTTAACCCTGAGAGATTTCGGATGTTTCGTCTGTATCGTATCCGTCACTTAAGGGCAATTTATGAGACCTGTGATGTTTGGAAGCATAGTCTGTCAGTAATTCAGAATGAGCAAGATGTTTTTATAAATAGCTGAAATCAAGTTTTTTATATATATTGTAGACTGCTATAGACTGACCTGGTTTGGTTACATGGTTGGTTTTCTGTCATTGTTTTTAATTTTAGTGCATTTTTATTTTTAATTTTCATTTATATTATTTTTCTTCAATTTTTTATTAATTTTATTTATTAATTTAATGTTAAATGATTTTAAAAACATGTTTTTATTTTAATAATAAATCAGTAATCGTGTATTTTAATAAGTCATGCATTTTATTTATTTTATACATAAAAAAAATAATATGGTGTTCTTATTTTATTGATTGTTTTTGGTTTGTTTATTTAAAAATAGTAGTTTATTTTGTATTAATCTATTATTTTTTAAGTCTGTTATTCCTATTTAAAACAGTTGCCTTTCTTTTGTCTTTGAGTGGACAAAAATATTACTAGCAACTAGTAATAAAACTAGGTTTTAACATTTAATCTGTGAGTGTTGCATATGCATAACTCACAATCACAATGTAAGTTGTTATGGATGTTTTCCAGTGCATTGCTATGTGGTTGCTAGGGTATTATGGGTGGTTGTTAAGATACTAGGTGTTGTTCCTCGGTGGTTGCTTACTGGCACAAGTGCCTATAATATTCTGGTCTTTATATGGCTCTGGTCCCTCATTCATTTGTACATGTTTACACAGCTCAGAATTCTGTGTGAGGACGTAATGCTGCATAAAACCAGACTAAATTATGCCTTCTCTGACCAACTTCAACCCTTAATGTGCAATAGACAACTATAATTGCTGTGTAAATGCATTCATGCCACCTCTGAGCAGCATTATATAATATGTATAAAGACACCTAAATGCCACTTCAGTAGCAGTTCTGTGCCACCTTTTCACTATGTTGCATTAAGTTTGGATCGCTCTCCAAACCGAGGTACCGTTAATGCATCATATTAGCTTTGCTACTTACGAATAGAGGTTTGTTCAGATCTAAGCATTATCAGATTGTGCAAGTTAAAAGAACCACAAATGTTTCATATTCTTTTTAAATCTATGAATAAAGGACATTATTCTGTTTGATAGGATCTCATATTCCTATTTATATTGCACAGGGCAAGACTGAACTTGCTATCCTGCACGGTTTCCTTTAACACGCTCTCAGTGCCTGCGATGCATAATTGCCTGACATTCTTCTGCCTTCTGTTCTTTGTGCACAGGCAGAATGAATGGCTCTCTGTGTGTGAAGTGGAGTAAATAGATACGTTTCTGTGCACATCGGAGTGTTGATGAGAGCGAGTGCTTAGATGTTTGGTAATGGTTTCATGCTGCAGAGCCTTAGTAATATCGGATGGGAAGGTAGGCGTTGGACGACACTCTTTGCACACCATGTGCCCAGCTCTTGAGACTGGAAACTGTCTATCTTTCAGCTCTGACCTTTGTTTTGAACGCAGCTCTGGGAGCAGTTTCTGTCCCTCTCTCTCTATCTCTTTGTCTCTCTGTATCTCATTTCATTTTCTTCCTTGTTCCAGTTTCCTTCTCGTCCATTCTCATTTTTTTTTCATGCTTTGTGATTCCTTGCCGTCTCTTCCTTGTTTGAATTTCCTTCTCCTCTTTGTTGTGCCACCAGCTTCTCTCTCTAAATAAAGTAATCAAGCTCAGCACTTTATTTTCCTCGGTGTGCATTCTCACATGACAGGTTTTCTTTCTCTCTGTGGCTTTAAAAGAGAACATGGGTCTTTAAAAAAAAAAGCCTGTCCAAGGAGGTAAGAGCCAACCTGTGGGAAAAAGCAATCAGAGAAACACGAAACCCATATTAACCCACAGGACGACATTTAGCTCTCAGACCAACACTGATCCTGCCTCTGAAGACAGGAAGAATTTCATGGGCTGAATCTCAAGTATTGTCAAGGGCATTTCCAGGTGAAAAAATGAAAAGAATTAAATATATGTGTAAGTGTATGTGTGTGTGTATTTATAGAGAGATAGAGAGAATGTGTGCTCAACTGTCTTAAAAATAATGGCACTTTCCAAAAAAAATCTTATTGATCATAAATACAGACATTTTATTTATGCAAACTTTGTTTTATGTATTTTCCTTTTCATTCTGAAGTGAAATATGACTTGTTTTGGTGATTCACCTCATAAGATTTGCAAACCTGCAGCAGTCACTCATCAAGCAAACAGATTTTAACATCCTGTTTAAATAATCTCTTTTGCTCCCAGCATGTCAAGGAAAGTAAGTGCGATCTGCCTAAAAAGTGTCTTTTGTATCGTTTTAAATTGGTTAGCATGATCTTGGCAAACTGAACCCGTCCGAGGGTGATTAATTGCCGCAACATTAGACAAGCACTGCAGTGTTGGAGAAATGGCCTTCACAGTAACGTTAGATGAGCTGGCAACCCAAGACTGTGAAAACAGTCCAGACTAAAAGCCCTTGGATGGAACCCGATAAACCCCTTCAGCTGAGGACCCTCAGGCCCCTTCATTACAGCATACTGACGTGCCAGTATAAATACATATTTCAGCTTCAATCTGAGCTGATTTGGGTTTAACGCCTGATACTGCTCATGTGAAATGTGGTGTAAACACTGAGCTGTTCAGACAGACAGCGGGGAGTGCACACAGAGGGCACATTAATGGACGTCCTGCGGCAGCGTTTCAGGGTGCGTGCTCATCCTCCTCGGATGAATAGGGTGAACGTCACTGGTAGACGACCTCAGTGTCCTTTAGCTGAACTCCATATGGTAATACACAGTGCAGTTTAAGTACACTGAATCCTTAAGCGATAGGTTGACAAGTGTGGAATTTTGAGATAATCACCTGGTATCTAATTGTTACATTGTGGCAGTTCTCATATATAAATAGATAAAACACAAAATTCACATTTAAACATTTTTTAAATATTTGGGGAACTTTCCAAGCATGTTTCAATTTATTTAAAGTAAACATTTTGTAAACAGTAAAGGAATACACCTTACACACCTGAAAGATCATTTCATTTTGTGCTGAACTTACATTTACTGAATGTTCTTGCATGCTGTGCTACGATGCATGATTTTACACTTTATTTAGTAATAAAAAGATTAAATATTGTGTTAAACCTTAATTCTAATAATGAGAATCATTAATTTGCAGCATATTTGTGGTGTTTGTTTACTTTTATATTAGTTCATTTTATTATTGGCTTTAACATCAGCCACTTTTGAAACAGGCAAAATGAAACTTGGTTTGAAAAAAAAATCATAAAATGTTGCATTGATTTATAAATGACAATTTATGTAACAATATTTTTACTAATTATTTACACAAAGCAATGTTACCTCATTCATGAAACACATATAAAAAACTAATTTGTCTATTTATGAATTAATAAGAACAATTAAATAAATGATCTACACACATTTGATTTGTATGTTTCATCCCAGTTTGATCAAGCTTGCTGAAAAATGATACTGAATTTGGCTTTGTGTATGAGGGAATTTGATCTTTCGCTGTCTTTATTGTTTCAGGAAAAGCCAGACGCCACCTAAAACATCTGTTGCTTTTACTGGAAGTGTACAACCAGAAGAGCCAGCTTTCATGAAGCCACCAAAGAAACAGGAGAACCAGGCAGAACATATATGTGTGGCGTCTTCCAGCTCGGCTGTGCAAAAAGCCAATGAGATGCTGCAGGATCTGGGGCGGCTTAAAAATGAGATGAGGAGTCTACTGCAGGTGAGAGCTTCAGAAATCAATGCTAACTTTCACACTCTGATAGTCTTGCTTTGGGTTTAGTTACTAGAATAGATCTCTGCAGTGGCATTGTCCAAACCAATTAAATCTTGAATTGCTGTCTTCTACCAATTTGTCGATATTCTCAAACAGGTCGATGACTAAAAAGTGGCTTTGCACATCTACATACTCTAACCATACATAGTTATATCTAAATGATTTGAATGCTCTCTGGCCGCTGTCAGAGAAGTGTCTCTCTCTCTCTTTCTGTCTCTCTCTCTCTCTCGAACTGAGACAGCCAAGTCACTATTCTTGCCGTCTGTCCAGTTTTTGTGGAATGTCACTCACATTACAAACTATTATGTGCCTGTCCACAATATCCCATAATTTTTAGGCCATTTTACGAATACAAAAGTGTTGTACAGGTACTAAAATTTTTCCGCTGGTACATATTATTACTCGCTGGCCTGTATTCTTTGCATATATGTGAAGTCCAAACTTAATTTTGTAGTTTGCAACTAAGACTCTGCATCTCGGTCCTTGTCCTTCCAGACTGCTGATGCGTTTCCTGTGCAGAATGCCAAGTCGACCCAGAACAGCAGGAGCAGCCATCTCGCCCCCTCCGCCAAAGCCCTGCCTCCTTCCACAACCCCCGTCTCCGTGGTAGGTTCCCATGGCAACCCCATCCTCTGCAGTTCCAGGTTTACGAGCCTTCTCCTCTGTGCAGTTTCTATCCACAACAACAGAATGACACAATTGTACCTTTTGTATCCTGCAATTTCAGCCCTGCTGTTATTCAGAGACCGCTCCGATAAATCAGTGTTATCACTCGTTTACACCTGGGCTTCAGAATAAATGTGCGGCGCCCCTCCCAAATGCAGCCACAGCAAATTTCGGGATTCGTTTTGTTAAGATTGTTTCTTCTTTTTTTTTTTTTTTTTTTTTTGTCAGAGTCAATAATTGCATCCACCAATTTTGGTTCCAAATTGTATGCGTTCAAAATGTTGAACTATAGAAATGATACATTATACTTTTATGTGTCTGTCTGTCCATGCGTCCATCTGTCTTAAGAACAAACTTATACGAACAGACAGCATGCTAAAGCCGTCATGCTGCTATTTTCTCCTTCTCAGAAGGCGATGATGTAGTCAAAACATCCGGTAATATGGGTTTTCCAGAAAAGGTGTGTACTCCCTGGACTGTGCCTCACGTAAATACTGCCGTGTATTGTGCATGTTATTTTTTGACAGACCTCAATTTCAGGAGATTCAAGTTATGTGGATTTAATAGTAAGGTAATGATATTTTTTATCCGACAAATATTAAGTGAAGTGAGTTATGTTGTTTGGGGGAAACTGATTTTTGGGTGATTATAAAATGAGCTGGATGCATTCTGAATGCTTTTTGCGTGATCAGTATACTTGTTTCACAGAATGAAGTTTATTTCATGGCTTAAATAAATTACATGTTTGGCTTGTCAAAAATTTTACATTCAGCTGTGGCAAATTCATTGAATTAATTTTTTACCAGGAAAGGAATAGTAAATATGCATTTTATGTTGTTTTTATCGTCTCTTATAACAAAAAATGTTATTTAAAATGCAGATCTAAATAATAGTTATACATATAGTTACACTGTATATATATATATACATCTAAATGTAATAGATAGATCGATAAATAGAACTCACTCTACTCTACAATTGGCAGATCTCGTAAACATCTTGCGGATGTGCCCCCATGCCCTCTTTTGCTTAATAACACTCAGTATATCATAAGAACAGAAAGTACTGCTGTAAGAAAATCTATCGAAGCTCCTGATTAATAGTATTCTAGCGCCTCCGATGTGGCTGAATGTTTGACAGGAGCACAGGGTTGAGGTTAGAGAGTCCCTCGTCAAGGCGAGCCTGCCAGAGCTGCATCTGCCGGCTCATGTAATGGATTTATGGAGCTCTCAGACAGATTTATATTCAGGAGAGGATGAGAGGGAGAGACAGCCAAGGACCCTCGACTGCCCACTTTCGAGAAGGAACGTGACACGTATACTACAGGGAAAGATGCAGCAGTTCAGGCGAGATTTACACCGGGCTAGTACAGCAGTCACCTGTATTTGATCTTGAACTTGCACATTTCTAGTTTTTTAAAGGAATTAACACTTTTATTCAGCAGGGGTGCATCAATTTAATCAAAAGTGAGAGTAAAGATGTTACGAAATATTTCTATTTGAAATAAATGCTTATCTTTTGACTTCTATTCTTAAAATAAATCAAAGTTTCAACAAAAATATTAAGCAGTATATGGGAAATGTTTCTTGAGCAGCAAATCAGCGTATTAGAATGATTTTTTAAAGGATCATGTGACACTAAAAACTCATGATGCTGAAAATGCAGCTTTGCATCACAGGAATAAATCACATTCTATAATAGATTAATATAGTCAAAACAGTTATTTTAAATTGTAATAATATTTCTAGGGCTGTCAAATGATTAATCACGATTAATCACATCCAAAATAAAAGTTTTGTTTTACATAATATATGTATGTGTACAGGGTATATTTATTATGTATATATAAATACACACACATAAATTATATATTTAGAAAAATTTTACATGTATATACATTTATATATTTATATTCTTATATTTATATATATATATAAATATATTTAATATATAAACATAACATATTCTTCTTAAATATATACATGCATGTGTGTGTATTTATATATACATAATAAATATACACAGTATACACACATATAGTTTATT
This sequence comes from Cyprinus carpio, assembly GCF_018340385.1. Taxonomy (NCBI): domain Eukaryota; kingdom Metazoa; phylum Chordata; class Actinopteri; order Cypriniformes; family Cyprinidae; genus Cyprinus; species Cyprinus carpio. The sequence goes on along the minus strand of NC_056613.1, from coordinate 4,570,465 downwards.
TTTGATCAAATAAAATCAAATAAATCATAAAAAAAAAATTATTAAAAAAATATAAATAATATTTCACAATATTTCAGTTTATTTTTGATCAAATAAATGCAAAGACATCTTAATAAAAATTTTCTTAATGATTTATAATTAATTATTACAATAATATTTATTTTGTATTATGTTAGTAATATATATATATATATCACCAATCAGCTATTTAATAAGAATGAAATCTGTTTTGGAGTGAGACAAAAAAAAATCCTGATCGTTGAGCTCTGAAAATGCTTCCGAACGCCTTTGGAAAAAAACAGCAGCACTCACCCTAATGGCTCATAGCAGCATTCCATTAAACATATTTATCATATTTATTCTCTCACAAAGACGGTTTGTTTTTCCCCTCAAAATATACACAGTCATTTAAATGCATCCAACATCTTTCAATCTTCCCTCCTCTCTCGCAGCCCCCAGAGCCGGTTGATGCAACTGCCATCAGGGCTGCTCCTTTAAACAGACCCAGCATTCTGAAGAGCATCCAGCCACCCACATCCATGTTTGAGGATGCAGGACTGGTCCTGAGGCAGGTGAGGCAGAGCAAGAAGGTTCTGGAAGAAAACCTGGAAACCATTCTGAGAGCCACAGATGGAGAGGTGCTTCACACGCAGTTAGAGGCACTGTCGAAAAACAGGTATGATATGTCCTTGTACACAAAAGTAGCAAAATATTGTACAGTATGGACACTACCTTGATGGTATTGGTCATTTTTTTGTTTACCGTTTCATTTAAATGCCATTGTACAAGAATACAGTGATCACCGAAACAGTACTGCCACAGTGCTTTTTCTGTAAAGGGTAGTCTTTTTTTCTTTTATTTTCGATTTCTCATGAGTATGAGTGTGGACATCAGGGGAAAATCCAGCAGAAGAAATTGCTAGTCGTAAAGTGTAGCGCTGTAGCAAATTTCCCTGTGCCTCTGAGAGCGCTGCTGGTGAACTTCTGCATGTTTTCATGCCTCTGAAAGTTTGGCCATGCTGAGGCGGTGAGCCGATATGCGATTTTGATTGACAGCTGGCCTCAGAGCACACTCCAGGCAGGAAAGGGCGAAGCCAAACGGAACCATCACCGTGATTGGCATCTGTCAGAGGAGGCCTCTACCCAGATGCTGTCAAAGCGACGCTCCATCTCAATATATTCCCCCCGTAACATCACCTCTGAGAGCAGGGCATGCTACCACCTGAGGTTAACAGCTCTGCCATCACATTAAACCCCACACAGAACATTATATTAAAGTTCCTAAAATGGAATAGTTCAACTAAAAATTAAAATCAAAAACAAAATCTATCCAAAACAAACACATAACAACCCTTTAACTCTTTAAAAATGTTTAGATCTATCTTTCACAGAACAAACCCTTAAAAAATTAAAAAATCTAACAACCAATCTATCTATCTATCTATCTATCTATATAATAACTATCTATCTATCTATCTATCTATCTATCTATCTATGTCTATCTATCTATCTATCTGTCTATCTATCTAACTCTATCTATCTATCTATCTATCTATCTATCTATCTATCTAAACTCTATCTATCTATCTATCTATCATCTATCTATCTAACTATCTTTCTATCTATCTATCTATCTATCTAACTCTATCTATCTATCTATCTATCTATCTATCTATCTATCTATCTATCTATATAAACAATAACATTTTAATTCTGTTACAGTGTGATAGGTGATTAGTAATTAAATATGCAAAAAGCAAAAAAAAAAAACACTATGAAAATGTCATTTTAATATAAAACCATAAAGATCTATATATGTATGCATCATATTTTTTTCTGGTCAACATGAGGTTGAGAGTAAATAATGACAGTATTTTTTGGTATGGAAAAAGCCTGTGTGAAATGTCTTCTTTTGTGTTTCACAGAAAAAAAAATAACCACATTTTGAAATGAGTTTAGGTATGACACTTTCATATTCAGGTCAGTGCAGTCACCTCGGTCACAGCGTGGTGTCGTCGGTATAGACTCCACCAGGAGATTATGTCACTGTGAATTATGAGTGCGCATTTGTTTGCAGCTTTTAAAACGCATAACACTCAGAGCCAGGCGAAGCGGTGAGAGGGATGTGTTTGCTGGGATAGAGTCTGTCAGAGAGGAGTAACGCTTTATAGCAGGAGGTCAGACTCAATCTTACCATTCTGCCTGCTCTCAATGTGACATTACCCCAGATCCCCCAGGCACAGAGCAGCTAATGGCTTGTGATACACCACGAGCCGTAGTCGCTGCCCACATCATGCACATTTCCAGAGATACAGAGAGATAGAGACGTGGCAGCGGCAGAGTGCTAAAGCAGCAGTTTAAAAACTGAAATGGAGAAGGCCGCCCCAGGACTGCTGTCTGTTATAATGATGCGGAGGCTGTGAGAGCAGAAAGAACAGCAGTGTTCTCGCTCTTACCTCAGGCTCAGAGCAACGTCAGTGCTGGAAAGATCACAGGGAACCGTTTGATAGCCAAATATTTTACAGTATTGTAATTAGTGGTCGACTGATACACACTGGGCTACAAACGTCTGAGGCCACTAGTGAAAATGCTTCAGTTTTACCTTTTTTCTAATTTAGTACAAATTTGATAATTACAAATTAAATTGTCAGCGTGACAAATTTAGTAGAATGTTGAATTTGTGACTCCTATTGCTTTAACAACAACAGCATTCAAGCTGACATGAACAAAACCTGATTTCCAAATTGAAAATGAGTTTTTGAAACACAGGGTGTCACGCCCATGGACTCTGTGTGTGTTTTCCCTCTTGTTTGATTGTGTTATTTGGTCCAGGTGTGTCATTAATTATCTTCATTTGCTCCAGTATTTAAGTCCTAGTCTGTGCAGTCTGTCTCTGTGGGGTCTACCAAGTTATGTTTGTGTGTCATTCCTCGTTCCTGTTGTGGATTTTCCCCTGTGTTTAACGCTTCTCCGCCTCTCCTGCGTTCCTTCCGGCAGCGAATTGTGACACAGTGTTTCTTTTTAAATAGATAATATTTATTATTTATTTATTTATTTATTGTTGTTGTTGTTTTTTATTATTATTATTATTATTAATAATAATAATAATAACAACAGCAATAAGTGGTTTAATTGATGATGACCATAAAAAATATATTTCTGGATAACTAACAATAAAAAAAAAATTTATTATTATTATTATTATTATTATTGTTGTTGTTGTTGTTGTTGTTGCTGTTATCGTCATCATTCTCAATAACAACAATTTCAGCAATTTCTGGATATCTAATTTGCTAATAATAATAAAAATAAAATAATAATCATAAAAAATTATAATAATTATTTAATTTTAAAAAAAAAACAATAATAAATAAAAAATAATATCAACAATAATACATTTCAGTAAAAAAAAAACTATAATAAATAAAAAATAATATCAACAATAATACATTTCAGTGTGCTATTTATAATAACAACATTGGTTGTTGTTGCTATTGCTGATAATAAGCACTAATAATAATAATAATCAATTATTATTAGCATGTTTGTGTCTCATTTGCTAATAATAATGATGGTAATGTTTTTTGTTGTTGTTGATGGTGGTGATGATGATGATGATGATGATGATTATATTATATTATAACTGAGAGGGGAAAGCTAGCGCTTCTGTTAATTTGGAGGCATAGTTTTTAGCTGACATATTTTAAATATATTTATATCATTTGATATGGCTGATAAATGACCAAATATAAACTTACATATCAACAGTATCATATCTAAATCTAATCAGTATTTTAATATCGTTTTAAATATTAAATACATAACACTGATTGTCAAATGTGTTCTGTATTTACATGAAATGATTTTGTCCTGTTTGTTTTGTTGACACTGTGCTTTAGTTTTAAGCTGAAAGCTTCACTGCAGCACAACACCGGTGGGGTCTGCTATTTGTCCCCCTCCGACACCTCTCAAACCCGTCTCAGTATCCCAACTCCTCAACCAAAATGTCAGCCTCAATGTTAATTGTCTCCAAAATGGCAGGCGCAATCAGCCCCGCGTGTGCATGAAAACACAAGCGCGCTGATTGATGCGGCTGCCTCTCCCTGCTCTAATGGCTTTGATCTTTTCCTCAGCTGAAAGGTCGCAGGGATTGAGGTGCCAGATGCTGTTCTGCTCTCCTCCGTTCACAGTTTTAGCCCGCGCCGCAGTGAGAGAGCGCTTCACGTCGTGCTTTATGCACAGGGCTTGATGGATTCATTCATTTGAGGAAGTGACACTGCAAAACGAGTCTGAAGTTCGATTTTATTCCCGCCATCCATCGCGGTGAAATATTAATGAGGGCATTTGCAAACGTGAAACTTTCAGATCTCTTTTTATACTCCTTCATTATGCGCCGCAACCCCCCTCCGAAAAAGTTACACCTCACACTTGGGTAAAGGCAATATTTTCTCAGTTTGAGTTTCAATGACTTTGTAATTGTAATTATCCCATGTACTGAAAATCTCATGAAGGCTGTTGCATAATTCAACAGATGGCGGAGACTTTGGCTTTCGGAGTCAGTAGTGAGATTTATCACTCCTCTCGCTGCTTCGAACTGACTTTTCTTGATGTTTCCTGCCGTCTCCGCTCATAATAGTTATGGCTTCCTTCTGTCAGTGGCTGAGGCTTGGAGTTCAACCTGGATCATCTTACATCATAACTTTCAAGTGAAAAGACGGTTGTATTATCGAGTTATGTAATTGGTAGTTGTGTCAACTGCTCCTCAAAGAGCACTTGATGATTCTGGTAATTACCTTGAGAATTACATCCATTATTAACCTCAGAGATTATGTGCTTTTATCATTCATCGGGGACCAAGTGTTTGGGTTTGATGTCTGCTGAAGTCATTGATTTCTAGACAGTTATACAGATATTGTGTAGAGTATTTCGCTTTGAAATGGTTCCGCTTCTGTTTTTATTCGCTTTTGATCTTACTGTACTTTAGCAATATAGTACCAGTGGTTTTATGTGTTTGTGTTGCCAGTGCATCATTTCTGTAAAATCTTTAAATGTTTTTGAAAGTCTCTTATGCTCATCAAGGCTGCTTTTATTTGATTTAAAAATACAGTAAGTGCTGTAATATTGTGATGTTATTACGATTTATGTTTTATTTTTTATTTTTTTTGGAAATTGTGATGCATTTTGTTTTAGATTGAGTAGAAAGGTCAATTATTTGAAATGGAAAACTTTTTTGAAGGAATTTTAATTAAATTAATGTGTCTTTGCAGAATAAAATATTAATTTCTTTAAAAAAAAAATGTCCACCCAAAAATTCTGAAAATCAAAATTTTGTCATCATTTAATCTCGCTCTCATGTTCAAGAGAAAAAAAATATGCCTACATATGCAAAAAAAAATTTTTTTGGTGCCTGATTAAAAATTGCTTTATAGATAGATATTTTTTAAATATTTTATCTGTCATTTTTGGTAGCGTAAAATTTGTAGCAAACCAGCTTTTAAATAAAACTATTTCAACTCTATACGGTACACTCATAACTCTTATTCTGATATTTGCCCATCAGCATTGATAGAGGCTTCTTTTATCTCTTTCTGGAGCCTCTAAGAGTTGTTACATGCGCTCATTTCGTTCTCTCCAGATCTCTCATGAATTTCTCAGTTTTTTTTGCGGAGGGAATGTGAATAAAGCGAGGTGCTAAATAGTCTTTACGGCTCATTTTCCACTTTTTCCCCTCCCGAGAAGCCCAAATTTACTGGATAATAAGGAGTTTAAAGGGGCTCAGTTGAAGAACGGTGAAGAAAATGACGGGTAGTCAAAAGAGGTTAATTGAAGGTCATTCTCGCTGCTTGAATCAATTGTGCTCCATTTGGAATCACAAGTGTCTTCAAGCATCATCTGATTAGGTGAATCCATCACACGGCAGACGCTCAGCAGACACACGGGATGCGTCGCGCTGTGACAGGGCTTTTATGGGCAGCCAGGGCCTTCATCTGAGAGGCTGTTTGTGTCGAGAGCGGCTTGTGAGATTTTGCGGGCAGCTGTGTGTGTCCGTGGATCAGTGAGTCCTTGTGTCCTCTGTTTTTCTGTGGCTAACTCTTTGTGTCTGTGTTTGTGGACAGGGTCCACTGGATGTTGGGTAAGGATCAGTAGAGCTTCATTCTCTTTGTGTTTTTTTTTTCCATGGCCAGCTGTTGTAGGTCTCAGCCCAGGCTCAGAATCTGCACCGCTCTGACACTTTTCTCTCATCAGCATCTCCACCAGGCTCTGGCCTCTGGCTCCATTGGGAGGCCTCCCTTTATGCTGCACTGTGTGTAATATCTATCAACCCACAATCCAAACTCTCTTCCTAATTGCACTTATACATTGGATCGAAAAGAGTATCCATTAATTTTGTGGAAAAAGCTAATAATATTTTTTCTATTTTCTTAATATAATACAAATGGATTATCCATTAACTGACTTGTCAGTTAGAGAATATGACTACATTAGCAGATGTTAATAATAATAATAAAGATAATAATATTTTTTCTATTTTCTTATTATTTTACAAATATTTTAATATTGTCATATTTAATAATTAGTTTTAATAAAAATAAGTTAATAATAATTATTCTTATTTTTTTTCAATATTATAATTATACATATATTTTATGTATGTTCTTATTATTTAATTGTTTTTTATTTTATTAATTGTGTGTGTGTGTGTGTGCGCGTGATTAAAAAGATATATATATATATATAAAAAAGTGTGGGTGTGTGTGTGTGTGTGTGTTGTTCTTTTTCAATTATTTAAAATGTTTTTTATTTGTTTAGATCTATATTAATTATGAAAATGATGATAATAATAATAATATAGATGTTATATAGATTATAGATATTATGTGTAGATATTTAAGATAAATATCTAGATAATTAATTGTATATTTTTTAAATAGTTTGAATTTTATTTTTAAAATATCCTTTTCTCCTTTTAATTATTTCAAAAATATTTTTATATTTTATATCTATTTAATAAATATATGGTATTAATGATAACTATAATTATGTTTTTCTAATTATTATGTATTTAATTGGTATGTGTTTATTTGTATTTAATAATAGTTTGTTATTAATTTATTAGTATTTTTTTAATGGTTTGATTATTAGCTTCAGTGCATTAATGCTGACATTCTGACAGTGTTCTATACTTCAGCAGCTCAGCAAAATCCTATCTGAAAAGTTACAATTCTTCCAAATTAAATCAGTGCTGTTGTTGCCAGACAAATTTAGATGAATGTCTTTGGCACCATGTCCTGCTGTTTTTTGAGCATCCCCCAATGAGTGTAGCATTTTAGGGAAATATGTTGTGGTGCACATCCCTAGTTGTCCCTCGTTCCCTCGTCTTTTGGCTTCAGGAGTGTCACTTTCAGAAACCCTTGCATTTTTTCTTTTAGGTTCTAATGATATCCCTTCAATGGATTTGCACCGTTTTTTGGCGTAGCATGAACTCTAGTGTGCCCTTAAACACAAACCCACATAAGCACACACTTCCTTTTTCAGCTCTTATAAACCCTCTGAGCAGAAATTCAGAGATGAAAAGAGGAAAAGGGAAGCAAGCATTAGATACATGGGCTGTTGGCGGTTCAAAGCAGCAGTTGGACGGCATGCTGGGATTGTCACTCGTCTCCTCATCTCTATGATTTATACAGTGCAATAAGTGATGCAGAGATGGGCTAACAGGCCAATAGACAGCAGGGCATTAGCATAATGTGTGCAGCGGAGAAACGCTGGAAGACTGTTGCGTCTTTAAACGCAGTATGCCACATTTAGATTAGCTCTGCCTGCAGATGTCTTCCCTCATTGAGATTGGGGATCTCAGGCATTCAGAATATGAAAATAAGAAAAACTATGCTCACAGAAGTCCAACAAACTGTGTTTGTTTTTGTCCTTGTTTATGCCAAAATATGTACCGCAGCGCAGATCTGGTTTCCAATCCGTTCAGTTCATTTAGAAGATTAATCTAACTGTTATCTTACAGTTGAAGATTGGATGCACGCATTTTTTTCATGTTTTGAAATACATTTATCTCTGAAGGAATTTAACTTAATCCAGGAAGAATTTTTTGTAGATATCAATAGTTTATAGTTTTTACTTTTAATTAACAAGCTACTGGAGCAAATATGATTTTTTTTTAAGTCACAATACATAAGTAAATTCACATATTTTAAATTAAATTTGTCATTAAAAGTAGCCTATAAGATATATTGTTTGGATATGAAAGATGTTTAGTACTTATGCAACTTACCATAAAAAAGTTCAATGCATAAATTAGAAAAAGTACAGCAAGGTCTAATAGATACGGTATTGATCTCTTAAAACCAATGCATTTTTTAATCATAAAAAATGCATAACATAAAACAGCACATTGCCTTCAATAACAATAATACATATTGTACAGCCCTAATATTGACATTAACGTTCAAAAGTTCAGGTCAATTTTTTTTTAATTTTTTGAAAGAAGTCTCTTCTTTTACCAATACTGCATTTATTTGATAAAAAAATACTGTAAAAACTGTAATAGTGTGAAATGTTAGTATAATTTAAAAAACTGTTTTCTATTCATATATCATATCATTCTTTATTATACTATTTTATGTTCATTTTTATATTAATATATTTTCAAATGTAATTCATTTCTGTGATGCAGTGCTGAATTTTCAGCATCATTACTCCAGTCTTTAGTGTCACATGATCTTTCAGAAATCCTTCTAATATGCTGATTTGCTGCTCAAGAAACATTCATTATTATTATCAATGTTAAAAACATTGAAAGCCATGTTATGTATATTTTTTCAGGATTTTTTTAAATAATAAAAATTTACAAAGGTTTTTTAACATATTTCAACTGTCACTTTTGAGCATAGTAATGCATCCTTGTTAAAACAATGTAAGTCTCCATTTCATGCACTGCACACATTCAATCCATTTAAATTCTCTTAATTTAGCTTGGCTTTATTTAGGAATTCATGATAAAAGATTTGTGTTTGTGCATTCCCTTCCAAATACTAAATGAAATTCACAGCTCGGGGTAAATTCTTCTCTAAAAGTAGCTAAAAATTGACCCTGAACCTTTACCATATAAAGCACTAGAATGACTAACCGTGCCTGGAGCAACACAACAAGGTTTCCCATCAGGAAAAGTAGCTCTGTTGCTCGAGTTTATAGATGAATCGTTTTTTCTGTCATGTCTTTGAAGACGCTGACGACTTGTCATGTGTCTCGTCCTGTAGAGATGTCCGTGAAGAGCTGAGGATAAAGAAGACAGTTGATGCCTGGATCAATACACTCAGTAAGGACATTCAGGTGAGTTGAACTGAAAGATTTAGTCTCTTTTTCTGCCTTCAAATGCAATCTGGTGTTTCTGCACAATCTGTCACTGTTCTTTGTTCTCCAAAATACTGGTTTAAAAGAGAAAATATCTGAATAATCATTAGTGCTTTTTGCCTTTGATAATGCTTGGCATTGAGCAGAGGTCTGCAATTGCTTTTCCAAATAATCACGTTTATGATTATTTACCTGGGAAACAATAAAATGGACAAAAACTCACTACATAGCACATCAAAAATGTCTGCATTTTTTTTTTGTTTATATTACAGTGCACAATCCATTGAGCACACATTCAAGTGTTTCTGACCACAAGGTCCTCTGTCTCTTTCTCCTTCTCTTTGTCTTGGCAGGATGAGCTGGCGAGGGAGAGCTCTGAGAGGTTTGTGGAGAGGAGCGATGCTGCAGTCTCTAAAGTGGTGCAGCAGGGCCAGGGGAGCAGGAGCGGACGTGTGGCTGGTCCGAGAGGGGGAGGAAGAGGAAGAGGGGGGGGCGAAACCTCTGCGGCAGACAAGAAAACCTCTCTGAGAAGCTCAGTTAAAGCACAAGCAGAAAACACACTGGCACACAGCAAACAACCCGCTCTGTCCGTCAGAACCAGACCTGAAGGGAAGCGAGAGTCGGTGAGCTGGATTCTGTCAGTGTTATCTAATGTAGTGCCATATGTGTTCACAGTAACCAGACTCCTCTGGTGATCTGTTGCAATACCTAATGAGCTGCCTACCTAGACATCATATTCCTGACTCTTCCAGGTAGGAGGCTGAGAAATACCTCATTTCAGTCAAATTCGAAGAGGGCCGTTCACACAGAACATGTTTTTGCTTTTAAAAAAAGGTAGACACCACACAGTAGTATCCAGTTATGGTGCTGATAGAAAAGATGGAAGGGTCTCGAGATATATATATTTTTTTTTTGTAAAAGATGAATGTTTTAACTCGACAACGTATCTTTAACTCTTTCCCCGCCATTGAGGAGTTATCTCATCATTTAGAAGACAACGCTTCTCTGCCATTGATGAGTTTTTACAGCTTTTCGTGTTTTCACTGTTATACACTTGGGGCGCTATTACACATCTTCTGAACGAGTACAAAACCTCCCGAACAAAAACACATGTGAACAGGACGGAAAAACTCACAATCTCTTATGTAAACAGATGCATGTGATAAATAATGTGATCATCAGCAATAGACAGCATATAAATGAAAACTGCATAATGTTATGGAGTAAAATGTTGATCCAGTAAGTGGTATATGGCTGTGCAAGCTTTTCAGGTGTTGATGGAAGCGATTTACTGGATTTATGCTTTGATAAATGTACTGAATATTATCCAGATTTTCTCACCTTTTTGCTCAAAATCATACATTTTTATTAAACCTACTGTACCTATATTTTAGTGTTGATAAAAAAAAGAAAAATTAAAATCTATAATAAAAAATAAAAATTTTTTTTTTTTTTTTTTTTTTTTTTTATTAAAGTAGAGGCTTTGATCTTTATTTTGGTGTATTGCATATTCAAATATCCATACAGCAAAATATACTGTTGGCCATCAAAAATTGTGTGAAAATCATCAAAATCGCTGGCGGTGGCTGGCAACTTTTTAAAAAAATGCTGGTGGGGAAAGAGTTAAAAATATTGCTCATGAGGGTTTTAGGGTGTTTATGGAAAGTTAGAAAGAAAAAAACTATACAAAATATATTTTTAGGGAACAATATTGATTGGAAAAAATTAAATTGAAACTTTTTCTTTTGGTTTATGCATATCTCTCTAATAATAGATAGAAAAATTTATTTAGAAATATATGGTGTGTGTGTGTGTGTGTGTGTGTGTGTGTGTGTGTGTGTGTGTGTGTGTGAGACATAGATAGATAGATAGATAGATAGATAGATAGATAGATAGATAGATAGATAGATAGATAGATAGATAGATAGATAGATAGATAGATAGATAGATAGATAGATAGATAGATAGATAGATAGATAGATAGCATTATAACAGCCAAACCAAAAATATCAGAAATAAACCAGATTGTCAAACTCACTTCTTAGATTTAAACATGTTTCTTATTAAACCTAATTCTGAATTTTTGAATGCCTTTCAGTTTTACAACACTCAGCCTCAGCCAGTATTTACTGATTTCAAAAAAAAAAAAAAAAAAATTAAATAAATAAATAAAATCAGAATAGGAATATATGATTCTGTGAAATCAACATGTTTTGGGGTTTTTGGCATTAAAACGTTTGAAAAGCCAGGCTTATTGTACGAGGGTTCATTGTGGTTTGGATGCTGCCTATGTAAGCAGTAGATTATGATTATATGACACTAGAGCTTTATAATTGGCTATTTGGCTGTGGTCCAAATCATCTGTCTGTTCTATTGAAACTGATAATGAACTGTAGGATCTGCTAACCTGTTTGTTTGCAGTGTTTATTCCTGTATGTGTTGTTTACTTAGCAGCGTGACCTGACAAGCTCACAACACTCCCAAAATGGCCCATCTGGATGTAAACACTGTAGCTCAATACTTCTCTGTGTCTCAGTGGCATTTTCTCTAAATGAGCCGCTTTGAGCACCCATATGTTGCCCCGACACTAATTTGCTAAAAATAAAGAGCGCGAAGATGAGACGCAGGCCTGTCTTATCTGTGTTTGGCACAAGCCTGGTCCTGTTAATGGCCGTCCACGTTGCCCGGTGTCTGTGTGGACGATTCTTAACCTAGCAACACATCCAGTGGTTATCTGCAGGTTGCTATGTGTGGAGGCCGTTCAGGCATTTAATTGCTACTATCGGTAAAGGTGCAGTCAATCCAGACAATAGAGCACACAGTTACAAAAGCTTGAGCGTTGAGATGCTCTGGGGTTGCCATGAGTTTTAAATGAAAAATTGGCGATGTCTCACTTTACATAAGCAGTGTTATCATTTTCTACTTTTTAAACACATTACGATCAGTATGTCAGTCCTTATATATCTATATATTTAGTATATTGTGTCATGTTTGCTGTAGATATGAGTGTTTGTTTTTGTATACGTATACATATCAGTGTATAAAAGTATAATGGTTACCATAGAAATGAGTGTATTATAGTATTAGTTTATTATATTCACCATATATATAAGTGCATGTTTATAGCAGATCATAGTTTACCAAAGAAATACTTCTATTCAGCAAGGAGACAGTATGTTGAGCAAAAAGGAAAGACATTTTTAATGTTACAAAACATTTCTAGTTCAAATAAATGCTGTTCCTTTGAACTTTCTATTCAAGTAAAATTAAATGATGAAAATAAAATAATCACGTATCTTGGTTTAAAAAAATATTGGTAAAACCTGCTTAAAATTCAGCGTAATAATTAAAATGTTAAAGTATAGTCAAATAGAAAACAGTTATTTTAAATTGTAATAAAATTTGACAAATGAATGCAGCTTTGGTGAACGTACGTGGCTTACCATAGTTCACCATGTTTACTATAGATATGAGTGTACTGTATCATAGTATAAAGTGCCATGTTTACCATGCAAATAAGAGTTTCACAGTATGCAATGCAATGTTTGCTATTATAAAACGTGTCACACACTTTGTTGATCTAGTGTATATTATTCTTGCAGGCTCAGCCGGTTGTGCTAAAATCTCAGGATGATGAGGAGTATCTGGCGAGGCTGTATGGAAAAGCCCTTTATGATGGTCATCGACGAACGCTTAAAAAAAGCCCTTACCTTCGATTCAACTCCCCCACGCTGAAATCCAAACCGCAACGACCAAAAGTAGTAGAGGCTGTCAAAGGTAAGGTGAAGGTCTTCAAGTAGAAATTGCCATCCTCCAATGATCTTTTACGATTTGTTATATTATATGGCTTTATTTTTTAATGGGGACATTTGGTTGGCCGTACTGCCTAGTAACTTCCAAAATAGTCTTGAAAAAGAATCATGATCACTCCTAATTTTGTCTTTTCTGTCCAAGTTCTTGAATGTCATCGGCCCTCCCTTTTCATTCTCTCATATAGGGGTGAAGATGAAGTCATCTAAAACCCAAACTAGCCAGTTTGTGGATGTTGTTCCTGCGCCGCAGTCTTCAGTCTCTGAGCCCCATTTCCTGTTCAGCCCCAGTGATCCTGCTCAACAGCAGCAGCCTGGCTCTCCATTGCGAGGTTACCTCATTCCCATGGCCATACCTTTAGGTAAGCATGCGTAGAAATCATTCACTGCTAGGCCTGTGTGATTTAGGAAGGGTGATTTAAAATGCAAGTTTGCTGTGTTTGTAAAACCACACAATCTGACCAACATTTTGTGATTATATGTCAATATGTCTATGTACTACTACTGCTACTACTACCAATAATAATAATAATAACTATTATTATTGTTGTTGTTGTTATTATTATTATGTAAAATAGAAACATTTTTAAGAAAAAAAAGCCAATAATATTTTATTTTACATTACAACTGTAAACTTTCAATTCTAATATTAACGGTTGTCATAATGTCTTTATTTCAAATGTTAAATCTTTGAACATTTATTTTGACAAAAAAAAATAAAAAACACAGGAAGCCATTAAAGCCTCTCTTTTGTTGGTAAGCGTTACTCGTTACAAGTTTGGGAACATGGTGCATGTTGTGTCATAAAGCTCATATTATTTATTTCATTAAATCAAAGTCTTTGTCATTTGATAAACGCACTAAGCCTTATTGCAATTTTGGTTTTATTTCAAATAATCGTGCAAGTCCGTTAAGACAGCGTTTTTGATGATAACGGGAGTTTTGTTGTGTTTGTAATCTTGTGAGTGAAATGATTTGAGACAAAATTTGCATCAAGATTTTTTTATGATGCCTAAACACTAGCTCCGCACGTCACTGTGATTTGAGATGCATTCCTGTCTTTTGATTGCAACAAATACACACAGAACCCATGACGCAGTGTTTGCTGTTCGGTGTCCCTTAAACCTCTGAACATTCTGAAACAAAGACGTCCGATGCGGCATGAATGGTTGCGACAGCCTCCACATGCTGCAGTCATAAAGAGTCTCTCCTCCGGCTGGCTCTGAGCACACGGCAGCATTAAAGAATGGACTTAATTGGACAGACATTTCAGGGGTGTGAGTTTAGCTCTTAATTACGGCTGCCTCTCCACTCGTTAAAAAGCCTTCCTATGCCGCTCTCGTTTAATCACTTCTCTGTCAGGGACATTAATGCCTTTCTATTACGCTCTCATTTTCCCACTTCCAATCACTGCGAGCTTCGTCTCAGGTCCGACCTTGTGCGGTTGGAGGTAATTCTGTTTATTAGCCCGAACAGCCATATGTATGAAAACACCGTCATGCTTTACGAGGGCACTTTTTAGGGCAGTAATTGCAAATAGCCAATTGAAAACATTTTGAAAGCGTTCATATTATGAGTTGATTAGTTTCTTTTATCCCGCCCACCCCCCACCCCACTTCCTTTTGAGGATTACGACCTCCTGGCGCCGAAATGATCCATTAGTTTGGTAACAGCTGAATTGCTGTTGTTATTTTCTGCAATGGACTATAGAGGTTATTAAAGGTATTGCGCAAAAAATGGCAATGACAAAGCACCTTTGCTCCACTAAAGCTGTTTACAGTATTCAAATGTTTCCAAAATTGTGGCTCAGGGTATTGAGAATGAAACTAACTGGCGGAAAATGGCCTAGTAATGTTTGAAATGGCAGGTGGGCTTTTTGTGGGCGGTTGCCGGTATGCTGGACTGACCTCTGATCTGAGCCATGCTAGAGTGAACAAAGACTCGCTAATCACATCTGCAATGCAGTGGCCCTGATCGCCGTCATAGACACTGAACTCCCTTCATGCTTATATTGAAGTTCCTTTCACTGCTAGATGCATTATTTCGAATTTCGTAAGGAATAACTGCAACTACACAATGCTAATGTAGCTAAAATGTTAGCATTAAACATTAGCTCTTTTTTTTGTAACACTGATGTTAATGCATGTGTCTGAAACAGGCAACTATTGCAGAAATATTCCTGTGACGAGAAGTGTGGGCTCTTAAAGCTTGTTCACACCAAGGACAATAACTATAAAGATAACAATAAAAATATAGTGGTAAAAATTGTTCTCAGTATTAAAAAATAGCAGAATCTACTGCACAGGGGCATTTAAAGCAGAGGATTATTTGCTACTTTTCCAAAACGTGCTTACATGTTTACATTTAACATATCCTCTTCAGGTGACATACTCTAAGGAAACTTTATGAAAAACCAGATTAAAGTGATGACTTTTATACGAGAAGGATTTTTTTTTTTTTACATTTATAACAAGTTTTCTAAATAGGTTCAAGAAAAGGGTAGTATTTATAATTAAGCGTAGCTTTCTTGCAGCATTACCTCGACATATTTACATAAGCTGAATTCAACAGAATTAGCAAAACATTTTTAATAATTATAATAACAGTAATAATAATTTCAGAACATCAGAGAAAACCATGTTTATGTTCGGAAGACATAAAACCACACATGCATGATCAAATCATTAAAATGTGACTGGATGAAAACTCTCACACTGACTGTCTGGCCATCCTTATTATTGAGCGATGCTGGTTTAATCTGGTCTTCTCAGCAGGGATGTTGTTTTTTTTATCTAAATTTAAAGTGCAAAGTAAGTTAAACACGTTAGTCTACACTTCAGAGCATCACCATCTCATTCCCAAAACCACGTCTATCTCAGACCCATCTAACTTTCATCTAACGAAAAATGAAGGATCTCCTGATAACTGCTTTAATACCCCACCTCGACTAAAAGCACATCTTTCACCAGTCGAGGCGAATCCCAAGGCATCTTAATCTTCCACCAGTGTCATCCTCATGGCTGTCCTATTTCCCGTCACACCGAATGTGTGAATGAAACCCAAGCGGAAAGTTCCAGACTCTCATTAAAAACTTCCCAGCCACTTCTGTATTTGTATCTGTGAAGGAGAGAGTCCAGACCGGCCCAGCCTGGATTGGATTGACTCGCCAAGACTCAGACTGGGTCTCTGGAGGGCTGTAGATTAGAGCTGGCCTAATTTCCCTCTCTTCCGTGACTCTCTGCGGGCGGCAGTGGGAATTGCGGAACACCCCATGGGAATGGTGAGAGAGCCTTTCATCTGCTGCAGATGTTCAGTGCGGCTCATCCACAGACGGCCCCCGAGTCTCAAGTACACGCGAACGACAGCAGGCGAGCTCTCCACAAATCTGCTTACCAAGTTCTGCACTCAGAGAGTAGAAAGTGGCAGCCGAATCAACACAGCAGCGATCAAGGGAAGTCCGAGTTTATACAGTTTACAGCAGCATTCCCATTTTCAGTCAAACTCAGGAGCTTTTATGATACTTTTCCTTTCTTTAAATAATAACAGGGTTGTTCTATCTCTATTTATCCATCTGTTTACCATTGTATATGTCTGTCCGTCCATCCATCCATCATCATCATTCTATCCTTCCATTCATCAGTCCATCCATCCATTGGTCTATCTAGCTACCATTCTATCTATCATTATATCGATCTCTTTTCATCTGTCTTTCTGTGTCCATCCATCTATCCATCTATCCATCTATCTATCCATCTATCCATCTATATATCTATTTATCTATGTCTGTCTGTCTGTCTATCTATCTGTCTATCTATCTATCTATCTGTCTGTCTGTCTGTCTGTCTAATTAGTTAATGTTAATTCCTTGCGTTCAAATTTGAGATGCTTGGTGGCTCATGCTCACCACAGCTTGCTGTCTCTGAGGTGAATTCCTGTACTTTATTGATTGTAGACGAAATTGCTCTGGTGGTATCCCCAGTGGTGAAGACGTGACTTCATTTGTTGCCTTAAATTGCATGTGGTTGCAGAAGTGGGGCGTGTGCGCACATATTTATGTGCATTTATTTCGTTTTAATCATCTCGTCATTGCTCTCTCCATCTTCTTTCCCAGGTCTCCTGCTGCAGTGTCCTCGGGTCCAGTAAAGTCAGTGATTTACATGTTCTTGGACGCATTCCCAAGCATTTTGGGGCTGGGAATTCTGTCCCTTCATTTGGGTCTTTGTTTTCTTTGTACGCCTTGTGGCTTCTCTGGTTTGCGAATAGCCCGTAATAGCATCTCTTACTGTCCATCATTGTGCTAATCAGTCCGATCTAGTTTCGCATTTCAGATCGCACACTCTCTTGAGGTTCTAGAATACAAACACCTCCTTTCAAGCTTTCCTTCAGCAGAACCCACATGTTTGCTATCAGAAGTATTTTTGCATTCCAGATGAGTCAGTGCTTCTTGCTCCTGAGCCACTGTTTGGTTGCCCTTCAGCCAAATTATGGAAATCGTAAAGCTTATGCTTCCCCTGCTTTGCATGGAAGGCTGGGAAAAACAGATTGCGGCGCTCGCAGCAGATTTATGCTAATGCCAGCCTCCTCGTTCGCCGTTAATGTGCCGAAGCCAGACTCACGTCTCTATGTAATGGGGCATGTGCATCTATAACCTGCCTTCCGGCAAACGAGGATGACACAAACCCACGCTAACGCACTCTGGCTGAACCCGTTTCTCTCGCGGTCCCTTTGCAGAACAGATGCCAATCATGTTGGCTTCTCACTCGGCCAGATGTGTGCAAATGTGTTTTGGGCTGACACGGCAGTTTAAAGTACTGTGGATGTCCTTTGCAATCACTCTGCGGTGTGTTGAGAGATGGAGTAATGAGTAGGTGTGTGTGTGTGGGCTCCATCTGCAGGAGTGCGTCTGTCTTTAATATCCCTCTTGCGTGAGTATTGGGGTCGCGTTGTGCCCTTGCCTGTAAACAGCATGTTGATGTTATCTGCGCTGTAACAGGGCGATGGATGTGCAGACTTTAGGGGTTTGGCAGACGAGCGTTCTGTGTATTCCTAGTGCACTCACGCATCCTGTGGAAAGAGGGGGATGGAGATTTTGTTTAACCTCGCCTCTAGTTGTTCTGGTAATGTTTCACTCTGCAGACATGTTCACGTATTCCCAGTGCCTGAATAAAAAGGTGACTTTTTTCCTTTTTTTGAGTGTGTAGGTAAGTAAATAAGCCATCATTTAGTAAACCATTTTATCCAAAGCACAAAATGGTACTGCACAAGAGCACTTGAGGCAATGCAGATTTAATGTTGGTACTTTCTGAAATACATTTCATAAAGCAATGTAAATGCATGTTTTAAGAGAATCTATAACTGAGTGTTTACAATTCCAGATCAACCACTATTCCATGTGTCTCTGTAGCTAAGCCCAGAGTGAATGATCAGGCCCCAATATATAATAATACTTAATTTAATTTTTAAACAAAAAGAAAATGCAGTTTAATTTTATTTAACTTAAAGCTGCAGTCCATAACTTTTTTTGGTTACGCTTATCCAAAATCAGTTTTTGGGCAAGTACATAACCAGCCAGTGTTCAAAACTATCTCGTTATCTTAGCCCGATTCACAATGGTAAGCTTGTAATAATGTTTTCTAATTTGAGTGGTACTGGTAGGTTTTTGCGGGAAAGACTAGCTTGCCGCCGTTCGTCATAGCGTCATTACATTATTACATCATGTCTGTAAAAAATGAAGGAGTTCTGGCTTGTAGACTATATCGCACCTGAGGATGCCGCAGGTGGCAGATCATTAATAGCCTTTTTTTCTCAGTTGGTCAGAAAGTGGCAGACTTGTAACTTGTTCAGGTGACAATATTCGGTTAAAATTCTTATTTGAGTGATTCCTCTAAGACGTAGATTCTGCGATTCCTAAGTACAGTATCCACACCATTGCGGTGACTGACAGCCGCACATACATCTCAAAACATTAGAATCATAAGCGCTGAGGAGCCATGCCGATGCACAACCCACATAAAGAAGATAATTCACAAATAACTGCAATTGCAGGTTTCAGACATAGATGGCGATAAAGAGGCAGAACTTATGGACTGCAGCTTAAATAAATGAACAATAAACAAATATATTTTTAAATAAATAATACATTTTTAAAGGTTTAGACTATTTAGAATATTGTAAAGATTTAAGGCCTGTTCACAACAAGGATGATAACTGTAACAATTACTATAAAGTATTAATTATTATTCTAATTCTGTCAGAATAGGGAACTCTACATCACAGCTATAATGATTGGTAGTGTGTAACAGACTGGTATTGTGTGTTGGTGTGGACGCTAATATAATTATCATTATTGTCCTCTTTATAGTTATTGTTTGTGGTGTGAATAGGCTGTTCAAATGGGAGTTCTCTACTATACAGTAGTTCAGTCTTTTCAATACTGTAATGTGCAAGACCGCTTCAAGCAATGCAAATTCAATTTCACATGTCATTACTTTCTGAAACACAGTTCATAATGCAACACAAATGTGGGTTGCTATAGAACCTATAACCTTTCAGTTACAATCCAGATTATTAACCACTTCTCCATGTGTCTCTCTAGGTAAGCCCAGAGTGGACAGCCAGGCCCCGGTACCTTCACGGGTCATCATTAGCGACAAACCAGCAACCGTAATAACCTCCTTCCCTCCCATCACTGTTCCTGATCCCAAACCTGCTCCTGCTATTCGGAAACCCAACACCATTTTACTTGAGGTCCAGTCAAAACCAAAGAAACGGACCCCACAGCTCCAAATACAGGCAAGAGCTTTTACATTTTTATCTCTTTTACAATTAAAAGTGTTTAGACAGAAGTAATGGCATTGTGTGATAACCAGTTATTATGATCATTTCTTCCTTTTTAATGTGATTTTGTTTCCCAACAAGCCATGATGGTCAGTTTTTGTTTGGTATTACACTACTAAAAGTTTGGACTGAGAAAACAAGTAATACTTTTATTTAACAAAATTCTAAATACGACATAAGTTTACAAAAGATTTTCCCTTCAAATAAATGCTGTTCTTTTGAACTTTCCATTCATCAAAGAATCTTGTATCACGGAAAATGTATCACTGTTTCCACAAAAATATTAAGCAGCAAAACTTTTTCAACATTGATATTAATAAAAAAAATGTTTCTTGAGCAGAAAAAGAGCATAGAATGATTTCTGAAGGATCATGTGACACTGAAGACTGGAGTACTGATGCTGAAAATTCAGCTTTTCTATCAAAGGAACAAATGACATTTTCAAATATATAAAAATAGAAAAGCGTTTTTTTTTTTTGTTTTTTTTTTAGCTTTTTCCATCAAATAAACATAACCTTGCTGAACATAAGAGATTTCTTTCAATTTTTTTTTTTTTTTTAAATCTCACCAACCACAGACTGTAGAATGGCAGCGTATGTTTGTTGCATCATGCTGAATAGCTTCGCCCACAGTGAAATGTCATTAGTCCAAAAATCCCAAATATGTTTTCTTCGAATATAATTTGATTTTGTCAGTCAGATTTTGTCACTTCATACCATTTCGCTTTTTTCTGGAACATAAAAAAAAGACTTTGCAAACTTGCATCACACATTGTAAAATGTCACTTTCCTTCTGCAGTCTGAATGGCTTTTGTTCCATATGCTGTTTTTATTCAAATGGATTTGTGTTTTGTTTGCAGGTCCAGCCTGGTGTGAATATTGAGAGTGGTCTGTGCAGCCGGCCGGCTTCCTCTACGCCGTTGATTCCAGCCGAAACCATCCTTCCTCCACCTTCAACCCATGTAAGACCCAAATCACAAAGAACACTAAGTAGACCCTTATTATTTGAAAATGAAAAGGTTTCATTGGCCTTTATAGCACTTCTCCATATTTCAGTCTCTAATATGTCTGCAGGCTTTCAGATTTATCATACACCCAAGACATAAGTCATCTAACATGTACATTTGCTTGTGTGTGTGTTCATACACCAGCTGGTCTTGGCTCCGTTCTGAGAATGGATGGATATTATGCCATTAGATTTTGGCTGTGCTCCAGCATGCTGTACTGCTATACGGGTCGGTTTTGTTCCAGGTTTGCATTTCTCATCGGACTGCCATTGATTTTTGCCAAGCCGTGCATGCTTGTGTGCTCGTGCTCTCGGAACCTGCCCGAGCGGATGAAGATGGATGAGGTGTGTGTGTTTGCGTGTGTGTATGGAGCTGAATGTATAATGTTTCAGGGGGGATTTTGCCGCCAGCATTTTCTGCTCTTACTCCTCCAATCCCGACCTCAGCCATTCACATCTGGTTGCTAAGCAACAGATGCAGCTCCGTTGCTTTTCTGTGGGTTCGTTAGCAGATTCTGAGCAAGCGTCTGGGAGGACAAAGCCTCTCTGTGGTCTGCCTGCTGCTGTTAGCTTTAAAGTAATCATTACAGCTCTCTGGAAATAAGCGAAGAGACGCATCTTCTACATTCATGCTAGAATCTGTGGAGTTCATTTGTGGATGCGTTTCCTCTTTTGATTGTGCACTGAAGTTGAGTTCGCAATTAATCACATTCTCAGAAAATTTAAGGAACACTTTAAAGCTTTTGACTGTTTAGAATATTATGAAGATGTGTCCTGTATAATAGTGTACTCTGCTATAGTTCAATATTAATAATCAAAAATATATTCAGTTTAAAATATAAATAAACACATATTAAAATGTATTTTTATTTAAAGTACATTTTTATAAAAGTAAATATATATATATATATATATATATATATATATATTATAAAATAAGATTTTTTTAAGACACACATTTTAACATTATTTATATAAAAAAATATACATATTAAAAAAAATAATAAACATTCATAAAATAAAAAAAAAAAATATTTATATATAAATATATATATATTAAAATTTTTAATGAATTTTCATATTAGTAAAAAGTAGATGCATTTTTAAAATAGATTTAAAAAAATAAATAATGCATTTTTACTGTATTAGACTATTTAGAATATTGTAATAATTTAAAGATTTAATTTAACATTGTTTACTACTATAGTTATATCTTTTCTAAATATTTACTAATACTTATATATTAGATATATAAAAATAGATATATATTTTTGAAAAAAAATAATTTTAAAATGAAAATAATTTATGTAAAATACTTTTGTATAAGTATGTGATATTAATATATACATTAAAAAAGTATATTTTAAAATACATTTTACTGAGGTAGAATAGTAAAGTGAGGTGTCTGTGTGTGTGAGAGAGAGAGCGAGAGAGAGAGAGAGAGATTTACTTCACATTAAAACACGTTTAAAGCTGAAATACAAACACACAATCGTGTACATCAGTTTTAATTAATAAATATTAGCATCAAAAAATAAAATACAGATATCTAACAAACATTATCATTATTAATTATTAATAATAAAGATTAGCATTAAAACATTAAATACAGATAGCTTACAAACAGGTGCAAATGCATATGTCTTTCTCTCAGATCCTGTCCCTGATGCAGCTCGGCAGAGGTGTTCTGGTCTGCCAGCTCAGCATGGCTGCGTGCAGCACTCTGTCTGTGTCCAGTTAATGCCCATGACTCATCGGACTGGCAGACCCCAGATTCTACACACACACACACACACACACACACACACAAAAAGACACAGGCAAGGACAGACACACAAACCCAAAGATCCTACGACACACTTTGAATCATACGCTTCACTCCCACCAGGCCTGAGGTCTGTCAAACTCAAAAATGAAATATGACTAAGAAGTCTCACACAATGCTTGCACTTAAAACATATGATATCTCTGTCCTCTGAGACTTGACTTTTCCCGTGCATTGCGGTCACCACTGGCTCATACTGGTTCAAATCCCAGTGTTCTTTGAGAAAATATTGTTATAGATTGATTTTTGTAGACCTAAAGGAATAATTCACCAAAAAAATGAGAAATCTGTCTGCATTTAATCACCCTCATGTCCTTCCGAACCTATAGGACTTTCTTTCATCTGTGGGACACAAAAAGCGAATAAGAACAGGGACTGTCAAGGACCCAGAAGGCACCATGAAACTATCATAAAAGTGGATACAGTATTCCAAGCCCTGTGAAGTCATATGATAAGATCAGTCCATATCTATACGATTCACAAATGAATCAGACCAGTTTTGTGAACTGATTCCTTTTGTCTTGAATCCTTCCTTTTATGTTCCACAGTAGAATGAAAGTCATCCGGGTTTGGAACAACATGAGGGTAAGTAAATGATGACAGAAAGATTATACAGAGGAACTGTTCCTGTAATTTGCAATTCAGTTGCAAAACAACCAATTGCTCTTTTCATTTCCCGCTCTTTTCAGTGTTTGAACATGCAAGTGTGTGATTGTGTAAATGTATGAGCAGAATAGTAAGTAATATTGTGTTTCTGTAGCTCACTGCAGCACATTTGCTGCAGTCTCGTTTGTTTCCGCAGCTCTGATGCAGCTCCGATCCCCAGACACACACACACAACATGCAATATAAGTAAGGAGTAATGTCACAAAAAAAAAAAAAAAAACGACAGCAATCCCAAAATAACCCAGAACTGAGTTACCAGGAAAGGAGAGATGTCTTGTTTCCTCCCAAAGGGGTTTATTTTGTGATAATGACTGACTGACTGTACATTATCCCACCTGTTACACAGCTACTTACCAAACAAATGGATATTAAATATTGATTTAAGTCTAAATTATTTTATTTCCTGTCCTGAGCAGAAAGAGACTGTAGGGATGAGAGCTATTAAACTAGCACAGCTACATTTCTAAGTTAGGGGTGATTCAGATTTTTTTGTTTCTGTGAGAAGTTTCTTATGCTCACCAAGGTTGTATTTATTTGATCAACAATATAGTAAAAACAGTAATATTGTGAAATATGATGACAAATTTTTATTTGATTTGATTTTTTAATAGAATTTATTCCTTAGATGCAAAGCTGAATATTCAGCATCATTACTCCAGTCTTCAATGTCACATGATCCTTCAGAAATCATCCTGATATGTCAATTTGCTGCTCAAGAAACGTTTCTTATTATTATCATCAATATTGAAAACAGTTTTGCTGCTGAATGTTTTTGTGGCATGCCTGATACAGTTTTTTTCTCCCAGAATTCTCTGTTTATTAAAAAGTTCAAAAGAACAGCATTTATTTGAAATATATATTTGTTCTGTGACAATGTAAAATAATTTACTGTCACTTTTGATGCATCTTTGGTGAATACAAGTAGCAATTTCTTTTAAAAAAATGATCTGACCCTATACTTTTGAACATCAGTATAAGACGACAGTCAGGTATAAAGTTCGGCTTTCATTAATATACAGATAATTAACTGCAGAATGCTGTGATTGACCGTTCCCAGGCAAATATCTATTTCTTCATTGACTCTCCAAAATAAAACACAATAAATAATTCTACTCTATAAATGATATTGGTGACAAAAGAGCTTTAAAATGGTGTATAACGCTGTCTGTCTCTCGTACTCTCATTCACATGAGCAGACCAGCTCTCTCCGTTACCATGGAGACATGGCTTAGCTGCATGAGACAAAGACCTGGAAAACTGATGCGTGATTTTCTCTCTCTCTCTCTCACACACACACACACACACACACACACCTCTTAAACAGTTACAGTTTGTGTTCTTGCACTGAATGAGTCATTGAATCTTTGTAAGGATGCCGTGTAAGGACACCCTTGAATCTCACTTGTAAGATCAGAGGATATGACATCGGTTGATGAGACAGCGTTTTATTGTGTGTGTGTGTGTGTGTGTGTGTGTGTGTGTGTGTGTGTGTGTGTGTGTGTGTGTGTGTGTGTGTGTGTGTGTGTGTGTGTGTGTGTGTGTGCGTGTGATCAGCATCACGTCTGCGACCACTGCCATTTGAGGATTCCTTTAAGCTATTTCAGGACATGAAGGTTTTTTTTTTAACAATAATTCATGTTCTGTCAACATTTTCTTACCCTCATGTCAATCCAAACCTGTATGGCTCTCTTTCTTCAGTGGAGCACAAAAGAAGATGTTTTGAAGAATGTTCATGCTCCTCTTTTTCGTTCAAATGAAAGAAAGCCTGCTGAGATCCATGGCTGTCAAGCTCCAAAAGAACACCATACTGGCATCATAAAAGTAATCCTTATGACTTGTGCACTATATTTAGAGTCTTCAGAGGTCACAGACTGTAATTCTTCCGTCATTCTTCAGAATGTCTCATGGAATGACATGAGGGTGAAAAAACGATGGCAGAATTTTCATTTTTGATTGAACTATATTTCAGTTTTATCGCAACTTTAAAGGAAATGAATGACAAATCTTTTCTTAAGCATTGTGGCATAAAACTGAGTGAAACGGATTCTTAAAAAAATTTAGATCACATTTTGACAAGGTTCTTAGCAGACTGAATGATTTGGAGGAGTCCAGAATACTTCTATTATTTCACCGGTCGACATTTCGATTAAACATTGCAATCTATTACATGCTTTCAGAAAGCAGATAGGTTGAATTTCCATTTCATAACGACTTTAAATCCACACTACCCTACTTTATGGTCAAGTATCATCTTTTGTTTCACCCTGTCATCATTATCCTTATTAACTCATGCACTTACAACTTTCTAATCTCCCCAGCCGTTGATGAATTTTGTAATTTCTAGACACCGTATTGCTTCCTGACCTCTGTCTCCGTATCATTGCCTCCCAGGCCGCCGAGGAACCGCATGCTGGTGAAGATCAGGAGGAAAATATCTTTCCCGGAACCAGTTTCTTGTCCGTAGCCGACATCAGCCAGGTACATTCAATTAAAAGCACATTTCAACCCACACACTCACTCCAGCTCGTCACGTAAAGGTCATTTCACAACCTGAGGGTATCAGCCCCGATCCACTGTTTCCTACTTCATTCCCATTTGCATTTTGACCCAGCTACAAATGCCCATTCTCCACATCTCCTCCTACACAGAAATATTGGCCATCAATGGCTCAGCACTCCAGTAATGAGATTTTCTGAGCCAAAGGGTGAAGGAGAATATCGTTTTCTGTAATTAACGAAGACCAGAGAATGGATGAGAGTTTAAAATATCATTCACGGGTTGGGGAAAAATCTAATTACAATATACACGGCTAAATTGGCCTTTCAGTGAATTGATATGGAAGGGGTGTGGTGCCGTATTGCTGATAATAGTCTTTGTTCTGTTCAGGAATTCTGCTCACATCACAGCTCGCTCAAGCATACAGACAGAGACATAAGCCCCTTATATTTACCGCTAACAAGAAGCACAGGACGCCCGGCGTATTGGGCATTAGGCCGATTCTGCTGCTCGGTCGTACAAGGGCAAGGCGTCAGTTAGCACCAAAATAGCATAGCAGTCATTAGGCGGGAGGTGGAGGCAGGCAAATCTGTGCTGTTCTCACAGGCTTTTGTGGAAGGTACTGTGAAAAATAGTGTTTATAATGAGAATAAAAAATCATGCTCCAAATCACATGAGCTGTTCCACAGTGACCCCTTTTGGCCTGAGAGGGAGCGTCATCCACAGATGAAGCTCGGTTTGAGCTGATCTTCCGTGAACAGAGGTTTGCGTAGGAAGGAATTAATTTTGCATCAATGAACTGAGGGTGTTAATTGTTCTTAGATGTTTGGAATTAGAATTTGAGTGGTTGGATTTTGAAAGGTTTGCCTTATGTTTGCTCGATGAAAGCATCTATATTATGTGCATTTATGCTTTTTGTTCGTTCAATACTTTGGCAAATTGGAGGATCTATGGCAGTGGTTCAGCACCTTTTTGACTAATGAATATTGTCCAAGACAGTTAAAATGATATTGTTTTTGATGTTTTGTTGTTGTTGTTGTAGTTGTTGTTTTTTTTTACCAAAACTATATATCAAAATAATAAAATATAATAATTGCTAGTAGTGGCAATATATTAAAATAATAAAATACTTTAAATATAAATAATTAAATTTAAAATAATTATAGAATTTACTGAATGAATACTGAATGTTTTCCAGGGTTCACAGTCTTTATAAGTAATGGATTTTACTAATCAATAAATTTTACTAACAGTTTTTAATTTCTCAATAAAATTAGACACAATTTATATTCAGTATATTTTACATTACTTTTTATCATTTTATTAATTTATTTTCCATGGCTAAAAATCACACTTTTTAAAATTTATCCTATATCTAGGTTTCACAAGGCCATGGGAACTAAAATGACAAGTGTTGAGGGAACAAATTAAAATAAGAAATATTTTACTTCTTGATTTTCTTGATTTGTCATTTTACATTTTATGATCTGTTTTAACTCATTTTAAAGCAATTTTTTTTCATATTTTAAATAATTTGAAGTCATCTTGCAGCCCGCTGGTTGGGAACCACTGCTCTATGCGCATCCCTTATTACTACTGTAAGTGCTCACAATTAAAGTTAGAGATTTGAACGAACCCATTTAGTAGCATTAAGTATTGAACCTTGTCTTGCACCATTTGTGCTACGTATAATGCATCTTGTTAAAGTGATTTTTACCTGGTGGATGACAAGAAGTGTGAAAAAGTCCCGCTGACTTGCATTGAAGGATGGAAAGGAGCAATATCTAGAGACCAGAAACATCATAGAGACAAGAGAGCTTTTCATGAGCAAACATTACTCACATTTTCTTCATATTATGTAAAAATCTAGTGTCTTCTGTCTGTTGGCAGTAGTGTGACTATAAAAAGTCCTTCTGACTCTTTTTATTTTGACTCTCTAATTGTTCTAAATGGCAATTAAGAGCGGAGTTATGAGTCCAAAAAGACAAACATTTTCCAAACACCAAGAGCAATAAAAATTCAAGCGCGTTGCACAGCAGTTGTATATAATTAAGCAGTTTTTCGAGGACTGGCATGTATTCGGCCCACTTGAAGTTTTCCCAACGACCAAATAAAGGCCACAGCTACTTAAGTCCAGACCTCGGTGAACAAGCTCTCTCTCTCTCGCTCTTGGACTCCAGGCACGGATCCTTGCCAGCTCCTAAAATGTCATTCCTCTAAGTCTCCAGTGCCTCAGCTTTGGCTCAGTCAGTTCTGATGGAGCCATAAACTTCAAACGGGCTCAGCGCCCGACTGGCAGAATGCATTTCTCTCTCTCTTTCCTCTGGCGGCCGGCCACTGGAAATGAGCTAATCGCTCCTTACACAGACCTCCCTGAGTCCGGGCCAAAGGAATCTGAACATTATCCAAACCAATGACTGAAATGTTGAAAGCTGGCTCGCGGATCCAGCGATGGAATTATACAAGACAAACGTCCCCCTTTCTCTCCAGCCTCCCTTTCTGTTAAGACTGTAATGACCGCTGTGAAATTGCACACAGACTAACATATGTTTGCCATTACAGCACAGTACACGGTGTGCGCTTTTATTTGCTGTCATTTGCTTGAAAATTCAATGTCTGATCCAGTAAGCTATGTGTAACAGATTGTCAGGAAGTCTCTTAGAAAGCCATATGTTGGAGTATGTACCATAAAACTGCTGAGACTCCAGTTCTCTCAATGCTGTGTTAAATTCAGGAAACACACGGCGGACTTCCAGACTCTCCTATAGAGCTCAACGGGCTGCCGTCTCCTCCAGCTGCTCTGTATCACGGCCCGGCCTTTCCTCCACAGCCTTCCCATTCCACGCCTCTGACCGAGCCCATCCTGAGCACCATCCAGCAGAGAGAAACCCTGGAGAACAGGCTGGTGGATTGGTGAGACTCCATTATCTCTGCAAATATCATCTGCTGCACAGTTATTATGACCACAAATGTGTCATGGTTTACACAAAAATATAACTGTTCTCAACATTAATGATAATAAGAAATGTTTCTCAAGCCCCAAATCAGCACATTGATTTCTGAAAGATCATGTGACTCTGAAGACTGGAGTAATGATGCTGAAAATTCAGCTTTGCATCACAGGAATAAATTACATTTTAAAATATATTAAAACAGAAAACAGTTCTATTAAATTGTAAGAATATTTTACGATATTACCGTTTACTGTATTTGATCAAATAAATGCAGCCTTGCTGGGAATGAGACTTCTTTCAAAAACATTTTTAAAAATCTCAATGGTAGTGACCATACAAAGAACAAAACTAAATATATATATATATATATATATATATATATATATATATATATATATATATATACACACACACACATACACACTGATTAATTTATTTATATATTTATTATGCAATCCTGAAGCTTATGCAGTAGAGCATGGTGCTAGCAACGCCAAGGTCATGGGTTCGATTCCCAAGGAATGCAAGAATTGATAACGTACATATCTTGAATGCAATGTTAGTCGTTCTGGATAGAAGCGTCTGCCAACTGCATAAATGCAAATGAATATATATATATATTACCATCATCATAGCATAATGCCACTATAGCACTGTGTTGTCATTTGTCTCACAGGGTAGAGCAACAGATGATGGCCAGAGTGATCACTGGAATGTTCCCCGTCCAGATTGATCCAGCCAGCCAATCAGAGCCAGAGAATAGTGTGACATCAGACATAGGTGAGAATGTGTTATTTGTAATGTTTATGATTGTGACTTTAGGTTTTATTTTAAATTTCGAAAGCTCCCAGTTTAATAGCAATGAAGTTTGTCTGTCTGTTGTTCAACCATCATGCATCTTCACCAATTTAACAATGTGTCTGGTCAAATCAACAACACCATCAATAGCGCATGACATAAACCAGCCAGAAAAGTCGAGCTGCACCAGGTTCCAGTCTATAAGCTCATAATTTTGATTCATAGCGTCTACGAATGCAAGCAGCACATTTGTCAAGTGTCTCAGCACGCAGCAAGATTGTATTTCCTCATTAAAATGCGATTGCTTGTGCTCAGCCCCTCTACTCCTCCTCCGCTCTATCCTTCCGTCTCCGTCGCGTCACTTCTGCTCAGTCGGCGCAGAGGTCCTGCCTCATTAATTCTCACTTTTGTTTAATAGAAAGATCAATGATGTATCAAATTTGCAGAGGAGGCTCGCGGCAAACTGTAGTCAGCATATTTCCAGACTGACTGGACTCTTCCTCCTGTAGAGGAACTGTATATGTGTTTGAACGCAGAAAAAAAGGAAATGAGGGCCCTGCCAAGAATGTCAGTTCTGTATATTAGCTTTTTAATAGCGCTGCTCCAAAATGCTTATGGGTGCAAGATTTCAAAATAGGCTGGATGAGAGGTAAAGCGAGTCTCAAATTGGTTATTTGAAATTACTTTGCTGGCAAACTCAACTTGCCAGAAGGGCTTCATGGGAAATTTCTGAATATTGTGGGAATGCCAGATTTTCAGACATTAAGTGTATGCATTGTTATTATTATTTGGATGCACATTAGGATTTTTTTTTTAGCTTTTTTAAATGGATGTGAAATTAGATTTTTTTTTTTTTTTGACTGTCTTTATAAATAAAATGTGGTAAAAAAATAATTATTTAGTCAGCATTTAGAGCCAAAAAGTTATGTGTTAGAAACTCATGTTAGCTCCATACTCCTTCATCAGCCCTGTCAGTGGATAGCAAGTAATAAAAATATGAATTTTAATAAATATATATTTTTTTAATTATAAAATAAATTTCTGCTTTTGCATTTTTTTTAGTAAATATAAGCTCATTTTTTTTAGTAAATATAAATGTAAAATAAGCGTTTGTTAAATGTGAACAGTTGACCATTTGCTAAGCTCCGCCCCCTTTGGTTCCCATAGGGGAATAAATCTAAATTGGAATGGTTAATATTTCTGACTTGGAATGAATTGTAGATTCTGTATTCTGTAGATTCTTGTAGATCTTTTTTATAATTATAATTTATTTAGTATTTTTAAAAATAGCATCATTAATGTGAAAATGATTAGATGGCAACAGTTGCTGAGTTAGTATTTGTCAGTTCATTTTGATGAATTTGTTATGTGCCTTTTTAATTTAAATTTTTATTTCAAAAATGTGTTTGTTTCTATGTTAGTATTTTTCAGGTATATTGTGTTATATGCTTTTGTGGTTTTTAGTAGTTTATATATATATATATATATATATATATATATATATATATATATGTTTTAAGTATATGGTAACATAAGTATATGTTTTGCTTTAATGCAACACCTTTTTTTTTTTACAATAACAACACTGTTGCTAGGATTGGTCAGTAAACTTAATAAGGTGGAGCTTAGAAAAGAGTCCATTCTGTTTGTGTCTTTTTGCTGTCATTAAATTGCATCAGCCATCCTGTTCTTTAGATATCAGCATTGAAAAACTGGCTTTCGCTGACCACTGCTATGTACAGTACTTTTAACTGTAGCCTTGTTAACAAAAGATGCCGAACCATGTCCCATGTACACCAGATAATCCTCCGCTCTGTGTGTGTTTGTGTGACAGTGGAGGCCGCAGGTGGCGGTGGGCTTCAGTTGTTTGTGGACACAGGGGTACCAGTGGACTCTGAGCTCATAAGACAGTGTGTAAATGAAGTGCTGGCTGAAACCGTTGCAGTAATGCTGGGACAGAGAGAGACACAGAGTGAACCCGCTGCCCCTGTCCAAACACAGGGTGCTCAGGTGGTACTAGCATCCAAACACACTCTCATTCATCCAGGATGACCTTTAATACCATAAATGTGGTAATATTGTTGTAATATTGCAGAAGGCGACCGAGGTACCAACACCGGCACCCACTCCTGAGCCCAGTTCCAAAGACCCGCCGTCTCCTGTCAGAACCCCTGATCTCTCCGAGCATCTTTCTACAGCTCTGTCTCCCAAAGAAAAGCGTAAGGGATCTGCTTCACCAGGTCTGACAGTGATTTTTATCAACATACCAAATTACTCCCCATCTATTTGTAAAAGTGTAAACACAGTTGTTCACACATCAGTTGTGCCTTTGTTTCAGGTCCAGATAGTATTCCTGTGGGCACACCGACTACCACTCCAATCCCGTCTCCCACCAGGGTGGCCACACCCTCTCCTCCTCCAGCCAATCAGAGCCCAGATTCAGCCAGCCTCCAGAATCACCCATGGGGACAAACAGAGCTCCCCCTGGAGGAGGAACAACCACACAGCGAGAGGCAGGAACAGCCGTCAGCACCAGTGTACGTCTAAATATTGTTGCTTCATTCACTTGATTATCGTTAGTCTTGCAGGAAATATTCAGGCAAGTGTAAGAAAACATGCACTAATATTCATTTTATTTGTGTAGAAGAGCAAGGGCTGGTATTAAAAGCTATGGTTCAAACATTGGTAGAATCGTGTTTGAGGTGTCAGTAGAGAAACTGTTTATTTATTTACCTATGCGCTATTGGCAGTAGAAAATAAGTAGCTTTTGTACTTCTAGTTTTTTTGTTATTTATTGTAGAATTTTGTGAGGCTTCACTGAGGATGTGATATATATAGACCCGCAGTGCCACCTGCTGTTAACAACAGTAAATGTATGACTGAGTCTAGAAACATGGAACAAAATATGTCCCGTTTTTAAAATGAAATAATTCCACTTTCTTCAGACAATTCTTAATGTTTCATATAGAATAAAATACATATTGAACCTAAAGAAAGCAAAAATATAATTATATTTAATTTTTTAGAGACATTTTACTTCTATAATCTGACAAACAAAAGGTTTAATTTAAACATGGGATAAAAGCTGTGTCCCTACTTTTTATAGCTGAATTAAAACATTTAAAAAAAATGGTAATATCAAAGCTAGTCTTCATCCTACGGGTCCTATTTCCATATTTCACCTGCCTTGGGTTCAACAAGATCACACAGACTGATTCATTCATTCATTCATTCATTCATTCAATCAGTCTGATTTATTTTATTATGACAGTTTAATAGATCGAGCATAGCATTAGTTTAAAAACCACCTATCATCTCAATTTACTAAATTTGTTAATATTTAAATAAATATTTAACAATATTTTTGTGACTCCTCTTGAGAACTAGGAAGCAGTTGTAATTCAGTGTTTCATTTTTATATTCTTTCTCTGACCTTAGAAATAAAAGTTGTTGCTGCTATAGCACCTTTACCACTTTTATATGTAAATGACAGTGTAGACCTGGAGGAATATGTGCTCAGCGTATCCCTCACTAACACCCTCCATCTCTCTCACACGCAGTGTCATGTCAGTAGCCCAAGAGGACGATGAGGAAGAATCAGTCACCCATCCATCTTCACCTCTCCCATCCAAACCCACAACTCTCCCACCTCCTCTACCTCCTGTGAGCCAGGAACCTCCTCCTGCCGCCACCCCTGAATCCTCTTCCTCCTCCTCCTCAGAGGAGAGCAGCTCTAGCTCCAGTGTGACTGTCACAGAGACGGAGACGGCAGCCAGACACATCTCAGAGGGAGAGCTGCTGCTCACTCACGGCCAGATGGCGGCAGTCAGAGGTACACGATCGGTCCAACACACACTCACAGCCAGACTGATCAAAACCACACTGGCTGTATAAGTAGCTGCCTTGTAAGGACAAAATGGACATTTACAGATAAATGAGCATCTCACAAACCCACAAAGAGAGCAGAGATGTATTGTAATACAGTATATAAGATTTTTCTCTTATGCTCACATGCACAACATTTAAAAAAAAAATCAAAAATACAGTAACATTTATGTTGTGAAATATTAACACAGTTTAAAAAGTAAATAAATAAAAATCAGAGCTGACGTTTCAGCAGCCATCACTTCAGTGTTCATTGCTTTCAGAAGAAATGCTGATTTGGTGCTTAATTGAATTGATTATTATTGGTGCGCAGTTATTAAGAAAGGTTTGTATTATTGTCAATTTTGAAAAAAAATTTGGTGCTTTATATTTTTGTGGAAAATATGATATTGAAATATATTCAAATAGAAAGCCGTTATTTTAAGTAATATTCCACAATATTACTATTTTTACTGTATTTTTAATCAAATGATTGCAACTTTGGTGAGTATAAGAGACTTCTTTCAAAAACATAAAAAAAAAAAAAAATTATTCCAAACTTTTAATCGTATATATTTTATATATATACAGTTTGCCTTCAATGCTCTGTAGTATGGCTTTGATGCCAAAATTTGTTGTTGAGTTATAAGCTTTCTTCTATGCATTTTGTTTTTGAAAATACACTTTCTTTTTTCTTCCCAAGTTCTGGAAGAGGAAGGAGTCCTTCTGCCTAATTTGATGACCAGCCTGAATGGTTCCCTGCACGGAGTCCAAGATATGGTGAATGTTTGGACGCAAAGAGTCTTAGCAACAGACCCAAAAACTTGAGTGTTTCCTTGCCATTTATTAAACCAAATGGAATGAAATAATAAGACTGTCATGGTTAAACATGAACTGACAATTTCAGCTTGTGGTTTGAGATCTTAGCCAAAGGTTAGAGGTTCAATCCCAAATGAGAACTGGGGAGACAGCCAGTAACACAGTTATTGCTGATAAAACTATAATCTGTCATAATCATTGTGAAAAACACAAAATCAGTATTTCTATTTCATTTTGGATAGTGGAAGTGTAGAAAATAAAACTCATGCAGTAATAGAAAATTCATTATAATTGTTTAATAACACATTGTTTAATAAAATAAGGCCACACATATTTTCCAGTTGTTTATACATCATATCAAATGCACTGATAAACTCTTTGGTCTTTTTGTCAGGACTATGATCTGCCCAGTGAAGGTCAGGTGATCGGAGCTCCACGCATTCCTGCTCATCATGATCCCATCCTGTCTCTGTTGGCCAGAATGGAACGTGGCCCTGTCAGCCAATCACAGCAGCCACAGGTATCATGTGACTTGACTGAAGCTTTCACATTAACTAATGATATCCAAATCAGGAACGAATCATTTTTTTGAACTAGTTCTTTTGAAAGGTTTTGTTAAATCAATTTTTTTGTGAAGTTGAAATGCAGAATGTTTGTAAATATCTCCATTGTGTGTGTGTGTGTGTGTGTGTGTGTGTGTGTGTGTGTGTGTGTGTGTGTGTGTGTGTGTGTGTGTACATAGATGTAAAGAGAGAGAGGGGCAGCTGTATATATTTTTTTGTATATTATTTTAATACTGAAAAAAAAATATAATCATATACTGTATATATATGTATACACAAATTTTACATAATAATTGTTATATTAACATTTGTTTATGTATATATATATATATATATATATATATATATGTATATATGTATATATATATATATATATATATATCTCTCACCCTAGTCTTTCCCACTTCTACATACCCTTCCAGCACTCATCTCAGGCGGTCGCATTTCTTCCTCTCCTCCCTGCCTTCCCTGCTTTGCTTGGTTTCTCTTGTCTTGTCTACTTTGAGAGACTCTTTCTGCACTGCTCTCCTAAAACTCGAACATGGATTTGATTAATTGGTCTCTCAACGCAATGACCCATCTTCTCGACGAGGAGCTTGGGTTCGGGGGAACCTGACTGCCCTGCCGGAACGTTCGCAGCTGGCTACACGATGGACGCGTGGGGCGAATTGGCGGGTCGTGTGTCTGGCGGCTCTTTCCGTGGAGGACATTGAAGACATCTACCTATTCGGAACCATGATAACAGGTATTCTGCTGATTGGATTAGGCTTTTGCCCTGGGTTATCGGAAAATAAGTGTCCAAAGCCTCACAAGGCTGCCCGTCATGATTGAAGCAGTGGGCAGAGTGGTCAGCATTGAGACTGAGACTATTAACCGCAATATGGATAACATCACGAAGAAGCTCACGGCTTTGGAAAGGAAATTGGAGAATTTGGAGACCAAAATGGACAATGAACAATCATAGTGAGCCGTAAAATGGAATGAGGCTACTAGACCAAACAACTGGTATCATATCTTCTTTCGGCTTTCTCTACCAGCCTTGGCCTTGGCTGGATAACAAATATCTCCCGGGTGAGCACGGCAGCGAGACGCTCTCGCATTCCTCCCCCCTCCCACAGACACCTGATGATTGTTGACTCTGTCTAGGACCTGGCCAAGGCTGTCTCCATGGCAACTTGCTGTGACGCTCTATAATCTGCGGACTGAGGCATCTAGAGAGAATCGCAACTCTCCAGGCCTACACATACACTAACTCTTACACATATACAGATATGCATTCACCCCCCCAACCCCCATCCCTCGCCTTCGCCGCTTTGTTCCACCAGTCTGGCGAGCGGGTCTGTGACCAGCGCTGTAATGGCTGCAGGACCGGATGCTGATTGCCTGGGCTGGATCACCAGTTGCAAAGTCATGTTTTATGGTGTATTGATTATGTGCTTTTGTGCTGAGGTGTTTTTCCTGTCCTCAAACGGTGCTCCCAAAGGAGCACAGTCTGGGTGTTGGTTTTTTCCTCCTCTCTTTCCTAATGTTTTTTTTTTTTTTTTTTTTTTTTTTTTTTTTTTTTTTTTTTTTTTTTTTTGCTGTTATCTCTTCCCCTGTCTACTGTATTTCGTTGCCTTGTGCCCACATGTGCAATGACAATAAAGTTGAATCTAATCTAATCTAATCTAAAATATTGACTTTTTCCTGCCAACCACTTACTGTTAGATCTATAAACATGAAGGAAAAAACATTAAATATTGCTGAATATTTTATAAAATAAGTGTCAATTGGTTTTTATTGTTTATTGTTATTGTTTATTATTACATTTGTATATAATTTTTCTCTG
The DNA here is from genome assembly GCF_018340385.1 of Cyprinus carpio. Classification (NCBI taxonomy): domain Eukaryota; kingdom Metazoa; phylum Chordata; class Actinopteri; order Cypriniformes; family Cyprinidae; genus Cyprinus; species Cyprinus carpio. The sequence continues at coordinate 4,533,642 of NC_056613.1, read as the reverse complement.
AACATTTCTGCAAACACTAGGTTATGTCTTATTGATGTATTGCTAGTTCTGCTCTTATCCAGTAGATGGTGCTAGAGGATGTTCAACAAAAGACAAATGATCTTAATTCATCTCGCTTTCTCAGAAATGGTGGGAGGAGGAGAGCAGTGGAGAGGTCAGTGAGGGTCAGAGACCACTTCTGACGACCGCAGCGGAGATTGTGCTGACCGGACACTCACTCATGGATCAGCACAGACCCACAGAGATCTCACCCCACGCCACTCTCACATCACCTGGACAAGTGCTCGCCGACCACACGGGTATAAAACATCCCTCAGACTGTCGACACTATTGTTGTGCACAAACACAGCCTGCACTTTTACCATAGTAAATAAATAAATAAACCTTGACTCAGAATTTATTGACTTTTTTTTACGTCACTTGCCTTAAACAATAACAGTTAAGCCAGTGTGACATGTAAAAGGTCTCTATGTGTGACACATGAACTGTAAACATATAAACGTCATTTCACTTTTTTACGTTGTTTTTCTTGTCACCATTAATCTCTCGTTTTGCCCATTAACTCCTGCGGCCATTTGGGTGGCCACGTCCCCTTCCTGTATACCTTTGGCGGCGTTACTGGCCCTCTGTGGGGGCGTCTCTAATGGGGCATATCTCACACTACCCGTGTTATATGGACACTGGGAATTAAGCTGTTTTTGCTTCAGATTCTGTGTGAAAGAGCAAGCTGAGGCTGACAGGGAAGCCAGGCGGTCTGGATACTTCATCAGAATTCAGGCTCAGGGAAGCAGGCGGAAATGAAGCCCACTCCCACTCTGAGCATCCTCTTACACAGCCTGTGAACGGCGTCCAAACACAACCGCAAACACCCTGCGCTCTCCCTGCTAATGTTTATTCAATTATTCCCTGCTCAATTCTGCTGAAGTTGTGGATTAAAGTAGAAATGGACTAATAATGATTTTTATTTAATACTGGAAACTTAGATGCAGAACTGATTTGTAGTTTTTTGTCATTTTATGTGTGCTTTTTAATGCAATACTAAATAAGTAACTAAAATAACCATTAAATCTATCAATAATAAACTACCTGCATTATTAGTAGTAGTAGTAGTAGTAGTAGTAATTTATTATTGATGGAATTTAACGGTTATTTATAAGTTATTTATTTATTATTGCATTAAAAAGAAGAAATAAAATGACTACAAATCGGTTCTGCATTAATAATATTATTATTATTATTATTATTATTATTATTAGTTTATTATTGAATGAATTTAATAGTTAGTTATTTGTTCAGTATTGCATTAAAAAGCTGAAGTAAAATAATACAAAAAAATGCAAATCAGTCCTGCATTAATAATAATAATAATAATAATAATAAAATAATAATCATTTATTATTATTATTAGGGAATATCAAATAATTTCTAAATTTTCTGTCCTCATTAGATAATTGTCTTCAATATGAATGTTATATAATAATTATTATTATTGTCATCATCATCATTATAAATATTAGCAATAAATAACAAATTATACATAAAATGTATTATTTGTTATAAATTAATATTAATACTAAAAAAAATTTTTTGTATTTAATATTTAGAATTAATAAAATATGTATAATTTTAAATATCTAGTAATTATTAAATTATATCTATGGTACGTTCATGGTTACTAAAAACAAAATGTTTTCATATTTGTTCTGGGCTATGTAACTGTTTAGTTTAAAATGCTGTAAGTTTGGCAAAGGTTGAGTTTACCTGAAAACTGGTCGAGTTCTGATTGGGGGGAAAAAAAATATTTTAGTAAAGAATAAAGTCTGTGTTAGGCTTTTTTGGAGTAAATATTAGTTTCATATCATGTTCAGGCTTGAAACACTGAATTTTAGTTATTGAATAAAACCTGTGTGTGGCTTTTTTGGAGTCAGTGTTAGTTTCGTGTCATGTTTCAAAGTGAAACATCACCGTTTGGACTTCCCAAAACCTCACACTATAAAAAAACAAATGTAAGTCAATAAAAGATATTAAGCAAAGATGTTTAAGAAAACACCAATCTGAGTTTTAAATGTTTGCTGTTAATAGTGTACTTAGACTGCCTGCAGTCCAAAAGTGTGTGGATGGTACATTTAGGCCTAAGCTATGAGTCCCGGGCAAAAGAACGCCTGTGTAGAATCCAGACCTCTTCCTGTGTTAGCCTAAACCAATATTTACTCAAAGCCAAGATCGCTCTGCTCTCAGTAAAAAGAGCCTCAGTGTTGCTTAGAGACTAGTGCTGCCAAAGAAAAAACACACCCCAGCAGCACGGACAAGAGTTCATCCTTGACGGAGCGAGAATTTAATGCTATTTTGCTTCCCTCTCCACTGCAATAGAGTCCCCATAACAGAAACAAATCAAAGCTGCTCGAAACATCACGCTCAACCTGCCCAGACCGTTGTTAAATGTGTAAACATGTTATAAGCTATCAAACTGCAAGTGTACTTCACAAGACTGTGTTGCTGTATATATGCATAGTTTATTGATAAGAGTTATGAGCAGTATGGTATTTTTATTGAGTTGTTCTTGGGCGTTGAGCACATTGAGTATTTGCAAATCATACTGCACTTTGCATGCAGTCTGAAATATTCATGTGTTGTATCCATGACAACCAGGTGCTGTGGTTGATGACACTGGGCTGTCAGTGAACCTCAGGTCATCTGAGGAACAGAAGGAAGCTGAGGTTTATCATCATGTGATGACTGTCTCCTCCTCTCAGCCTCAGGACACACAACATCAGGCAAGTGCGACACTCTTATCTGACCTAAACAGAGCCTGGTGTACTGGTATACTGATGAATTGACAGTGACAGAATACTACAGAATTATTTGTCTAAAGTAGTATCAATAACATTTAAAGTTAAAAATAAACTCTGAAAATAATAATTAAAAAAAGGTTGTATATTGTAGATTTTATTCTGTTAATATATGTACGAGACGACTGCTTCTATACAGTCACTGGTTCCGCCCCTCAAATCTGATTTGCTGAGAAACATTGCAGAATGTTTATATTAATCTAACAGTGCAGGCACTTTTAACTTCCAGACAGACTGAGACCCAATAGTGCTTTTCTGTGATTTCTTAAAGGGACAGTTCACCCAAAAATGAAAATATTGTATCATTTAATCATTCATCAGTCAGCAGGGATCAGCAACTGACAACAAACTTTTTCAAAATATCTTCTTTTGTGTACAACAAAAGAAAGAAACTCATATAGGTTTATAACAACTTGAGTCTGAGTAAATAATGACAAAATTTATTTTTGCGTGGAACTATCCCTTTAAAAAACTTATTATAAAGTGTTATGTGAGTGCTGGTTATCTCTGTAGTATTTAATGATATCTGCTCAGGCATGACCTCTGTCCCTGCTTTTCTGTTAATCACGAAAACAAAGCGGTCTCTTTAGTGGTGTGTGGAAACTCCTGAGACCCTCATTAACCCAGGATTCTCGGTCTATAGGTCGCCCATATGTGGGGATTTACCCCCCTAAGTGAGGGAGATTAAAACAATGTTTTTCCCCTCTGTTCCTGTATAATCCCTCTGCATACAGTGTCCACCCGACGCCCCTCTCCTTCATCCGCTATTGTTCTTGTCTCATCTCCTCTCATTTTTTTGTTTAGAGCTCCCAGGCGGCACAGGCGGTCCACAGACCTGCACCAATCCTGGTGAGGCAGTATGAAGACATAGAAGAACCAGGTACAAATACATGTACACACACAGTCCCTAATGTTTACAGTCAAAAGGGGTCTGAAAAATATCTGTTTGCAAAATTCAAATTTAGAAGATATATGTATTCTCTTTTGGGAAAACGATTGAAAATATTGATGACTCATCATGCACTACATAGATTTTTATTCAGTCAGATGCTTTCTAAAATGAGAATATTCCCCCTCCAGTGTCACCTGACTTGACTAGTAAGTTGCTAATCATGTTTTATGGCTCTGAAGTAACTTAAGTCAGTAAAAAATGAAAATAATAATAATGAGTCCCTCCCAAACTTCCTGTTTTAACAGGAAATACATAAACACTAAAGGAAAAAGACTACTGCAGCTAGGCAAACAGTTTCCAGGGGTCTTTAAACATGGGCTGCCTATTAAACTCTATTGTTTCATTAACATTTCCTGTTTTGGGTTTGTGACCAATTTTACAATGGACTGCTCTTGAATAATGTGTCCAGTTGAATAGTTTTTGTGGGGTTTATTTTTAATATAATAACCCAAACAAAATATTAAATGGGTAAAAAACTAAGGGTTAAGTGGTTGCCAGTAAAAAGAGCCTAAGCCCAAGTCTCCATATATGACTTGGCTCCCTCCTTTAATGTAAGTCAGTGATACTGTTTTCACCCTTTTTTCTATCAAAGGTAAAAAAAAAAAGGGGGGGGGGGTATTTTTTATTATTATTATTATTTTATAATTTTTATTTTTTTTTCTTGATTTGAAGTGTCATTCGTGTCTTTATCACAAAACGTTCAAGATACAGCTCAGGCCCGCTTCAGTAAAATCGTGCCATTTGCTTTGCAGCCTCTAGATGGCAGTGTACCTATAAGGCAACACTATCTGCATTGTTCTTTGTCTTGGTCAGAGCATAATTGTCCATTTCTGTCTGAGGTGTGTGTCCTCGTTTCTGGACGTCAGGGGTCCAGAGATGCTGGAGTCAGCTTTATAAACTTCAGTCAGGTGTGAAGGGGCACAACAGAAGACACATGTCTTTGTGACAGCAGCCGCTGAGATGGCATATGCATCATTTAGTTTGAAGGCTGGGCTGAACATGTAGGACAAGCTTGGATAAATACCTGCCTCTCATAAGGACAGGCTGAGTGTTTGCATGCATGCATAAATACATACATTTATGCAAAATAAACTGTCGTAGTTATGATGCCACAACCATGAGCACATAAACATGTAACCATGGGCAGGATAATGACAGAGTTGAGTGTCTGTTGGACATTAGAGTGCAGTGTGTGTGCAGATGCAGGACAGAGCTGCAGATTAGACATAATGAAATCTGTGCTGAGAAAGTCTTTTCTCTCCCCAGTGCATTTTATTAAGTCTTACATAAGAGAACATTGTGAACTCCAGTGCACATCCTAAACTGTTTACCCCAGTTTGCTGAAAAAAAACACCTCTGTCTCTACAGCTGCCAATTTTCCCTCTTTCGTAAATTGTTGCTTTTGTTTCCCTGAGGTGAAACTGTATTACATTTTATCTTACAAAGCATGCAGATCAGACTGTGAAATTATCTCTATCTACAGTACTGATTGCTTTGTCTGTCTATCTATCTATCTATCTATCTATCTATCTATCTCAAAAGTCAAAAGTCTACATATACATACACCTCGCAGAATCTGCAAAATGTTCATTATTTTACCAAAATAAGAGAGATCATACTAAATTCATGTTTCATTGTACTGACCTGAATAAGATATTTCAAATAAAAGATGTTTACATGTATCCCACAAGAGAAAATAATAGTGGAATTTTTAAAAATGAACCCGTTCAAAAGTTTACATACACATGATTCTTATTATCGTGTTGTTACCACAGATGTGTTTTTTTGTGATAGTTGTTCATGAGTCCCTTGTTTGTCCTGAACGGTTAAACTGACCGCTGTTCTCCAGAAAAATCCTTCAGGTCCCACAAAATCTTTGGTTTTTTCAGCATTTTTGTGTATTTAAACCATTTCCAGCAATGACTGTATGATTTTGGGATCCATCTTTTCACACTGAGGACAACTGAGGGACACATATGCAACTATCACAGAAGGTTCAAACACTCACTGATGCTCCAAAAGGAAAAACCATGCATTAAGAACAAGGGGGTGAAAACTTTTTGAATTTGAAGATCAAGGTAAATGTAACTTATTTTGTCTTCTGGAAAACATGTAAATATCTTCTGTAGCTTCTGAATGGCAGTACTAAATGAAAAAAAAAAAATGATATTTAGGCAAAATAAGAAAAATGTACACATCATTCTGTTCAAATGTTTTCACCCCCCGGCTCGTAATGCATTGTTTTTGCATCTATCTTTCTGTCAATCTCAAATTTGAACGCTAAGTACTTAAGGCTTACGCAGCCTACAAACTACCTGGATTTTCAGTAAAACTTATTTATTTATTTATTTATTGGCATTTTTGCCTCTTATTAAGACAGGATAGTATTATATACAAGAAGTGAAGTGGGAGAGAGAGAAGGGGGATGGGATCGGGAAAGGTCTGCAAGTTGGGACTCGAACTCGGGACGCCTGAAGCGAAACGGCGCTATATGTCAGTGTGCTGCCCACGAGGCTATGGCACCCTCAAACTTTTCAAGTTTAAAAATAATATTTAAGTTTTGACCAATTTTCCTTCTAGTTCTAATTATAATGAACAAAAATTCCTTTTAAAATCACTTGTGCATGTGAACAATAAGCCCTAATGCTGAGTGACATTAAAGTAAACATTAAAAATGGGCCTTTTCTTTTCCTTTCCTTTGACTTCTGTGTTCTGCATCCCTCATTCTTCCCTCTGCCATCTCACTCCTTCCTTTTTTCAATTCTCATTTCTGTTCCCTCACATCTATTAGTTCAGATTTTCTGCTGTGTCCTCATATGTATTTGACATATAGTTTATCCAGACGTACTCATTCATTGCCGCCTGTCGCGTGTGATTAGTGTGTGATGAGAGCCAGTGTGTGCTGTCGGGTGAATGGACGTGATTAGTGTTTGAACGTCAGCTCGTTCTGTGTCATTACATTTGCTCCGAGGATTTTCCCTTTTTCTCTCTCACTGTGTAATTTGACGCACCAGTGAAACAGCAGAAAGACCGGAGGTGCACCTGTGTTTGAGTGCCTGCAGTTAGTTTGCAAATTGCCTGGACATTACGTACGTCCACATGTGCATGCATGCATCTGTTTGAGAGCCCTTGTTTGGTGTCCATTTAAAGGGGTAGTTCGTTTTAAAATGAAAATTAGTTAGTTTACTCACCCTTATGTCATTCCAAACAGAAGAAGATAATTAGAAAATTCTCTAAATGTTTTTTTGCTCATATTAGGAAGGACAATGGGTTTCCAAGTTGTTTTAGACCCCACTGACTTCCATTATAAGGACTCAGGTTTGCAACAGCATTCATTTTTAGGTCACTTTAAAGCAGATATGTGGTGCTGTTGTAGAAGTCACTCGCTGTTTTGCTCAATTACACTGATGTTTTGTTCTGGTCGTGAAGCTAATTACAATAAACAGCCCGTATACCTTGACAACAGCCTCTCTGTTAGCTTCTTTCTATCACTTTCTCATCAATGCTCACACAAGCATCCGCTTGTGAGTTGATAAAGGAGGTGACCGCGCTGAAAGTCTTCACACTGCAATTCTATACTGTAAGTACATGACATTCAAGCCTTTTAGTCACAGCTTTAGCTCAGGCGAAGGGCCTTGAACAAATAGAGCTTCTGTGACTGCGATCTGCACCTCTGGCCGATCTACAGATGGGCCATTTGTGTTGGCTAATAAAAGGCGTAGTGTGGTACTGTACGGCCAGATCGGTTCAGACATGACCTGGGCAGCGTCCCCTGGTTATACAGCTGCTCTCTCCGATGACTATCTCTCTATTTGCCTATTAGAGAATGGCTGCTCTGTTCAAGCGTCCCAGTTCAGCTTGTAGCCGTGACATTGACGGGGTAAAAGTGATTTAAAGATGCTTATATAATAGTGGTCTGTAAAACTCCTTGAGGATATGGCAGATGGAGTCTTTGTAATTGGGGTTTATATAATTTAACTCTGCTGCCATTTCATTTCAGTATGTATTTTACTCTAAGCTAATATTTTGCTTTAATCATGAAGTTATTCTTATTTATAGATATGCCAGATTTTAAAAAGGCAACATAAAAATCTAAAATACAGTAAATTATCCCACATAAACATTTACATTTAAACACTAAGGATAATAATGACAGTATCATAAAGGGGGAAAAAATCAGTGATTCAATAGTGATTGATTTATCGATAATAAAATGATTTAAAATTCCAGTTTTACATTTCTGATTAATAAATATGAGTGGAAACTGGCCAGCACAATGTTAGACTGTTCTGGTAGTGGCTATTTAGTAAAAAAAAATTGAAAATTGGATATTTTATTTTTATATAGTTTATATTTAGATTGTTTTGTAAATCATCTGACACTCACTTAAAGTTAACCCTTAAAAACAAATGGCACTGTTAAACTTAATTAGTAAATCTTAAATTGAAAATCCATGTTTTATAATTTGTTTATCATACTTATAATGTGTACGTTCACTTGTGGCATTTGAAAATATTGATAGTATTTTTAATTGTGTTTTATCACAAAAAGAAATTTGAAAATGCATTGTTTTTGTCCATTTTTGAGATGTGTATTCAAAGACATGGCACCTAGAAACGGAAAGTTGCACAACTCATAAAAGGATCTCTGTCCCGAGGTGAAAGTGGACATCCGTTGAACACTGGGCTCTTGTGTGTGAAATATTGGCCCCTCTGTGGAGCACAGGAAAGGGTTGAGGGCACACATCTCACTCACACACACACACACACACACACACACACAAGGCCTGCCTCTCGAAGACGACGCAGATAAACTGTTTCCAAGCTGCTCGGTCGCTCTGTTTTTACTGGGATCAAAACATCATTCAAGGAGCTGTGCTTTCCAGGAGAGCCGTGTTAACCCCAGCTCTGTGTGAGCTCTCTTTCTTCATCCGTCATGTCCAGTTCTTCACTATAACGATAACATACTGCTACGTGTGCTTAGGCAAAGTATACATGTGCCAAATGAGAACAGTGTACTGTGTTTTTTCAGTTACTATGCACATAAGTGACTTGTGACTTGCATGAATGTGGTGCAGAATTTTAATGCCGATTTGAGCTTGTTGTTATGCAAAGCATGCAGGAATAATCACGCTTCGATGAAGTCACCATGTCGGATTGGCCTGGTGTTTCTTTTCTCATTTTAATAGGCTTATTCTTGTTGGTGTGAGGATGTGAATATTTTCTACACTTATATAGTCACTTTTGCACTTAAAGCTTGCTTTAGTTTTTACTTAGTAGAAATTTCACTTGCACAAAGTACTGTAGATGGTCAGTTGCCAAGGACAAAGGTCAGATATAATGTAATATACAGTATATTCAGAAAATGTTTTACCCCAAAACACAATTGACGATCACAGAAAACCTTGTCATAAGTATTTATGTGTGTGTGTGTGTGTGTGTGTGTGTGTGTGTGTGTGTGTGTGTAAATACATATGTATTTTTTTTTTTTTTTTTTTTTATAAAATGTTATTACTGTTATTCTTCAAAGATGCATTACATTACATTACATTCCAATGCCGTGGGCAGGTTTTTGAACGCTTCCTATTATTTAAAGTTATTAGATATTTGTCACACTTAATCATTGTCACAGAAATAATACATCTTTGTCTTCACTTGAAATCGGCCTAATATCTCTATGATGTCCTCTGAAGCTGGTGTTACTCTATAAATCGTTGCATTATTAATGTTTTTGTTTCAGTTTGAGCCCGCAGTGTGGCGTGATATCGTGTTTCCTCTTCAAACAGCGGTCTAACGCAAACAAACATTACACACACTGAGACGCTGTCTCGCTTTTCACTTCTCATCGTGCGGCTCCTCACAGGGAGGCTGCTTTAAACAGAGATGAGAGGAGATTATTTACCCGATGTCTGCTCTCAGGTTTGTGGTGAAAGAACGACAACTTGAGTGTGTTTGTTTAAACAACTCTCCCGTTGGCTGATAGCCGAGAACGTATAACGTATTTGTGTATACGTGTACAGTTTTGCATCATCCTATGTCTACTATAAGTGGTGTTGTTTGGCCTGAAAACTTTAAAAGAAAGAGTTTAAAGGACTGGTGTGTTTAAATTATATACAAACTTTTGGTATAAATGCTGTGTATTCTTCCGTGGCAGCTGTAAAGAGCTGACGACAGCTTTGGCGCTTTAAAACCCAAGCCACAAACAGGCCTGAAAATCGACGCTAGACTTTTGCCATGTTATTCTATTAAAGCAGGAAGTAAAGGAATAACAATCAAACCCAATGAAAGAAAAACAAGCCAGCGAGAAAGTTGGATTCTCTCTTTGTCCTCACGCAGCCACGCACCGACCCATCCCCCTGTGGTACTATGGGCCACTCGGACGTAAACTCATGGTCCAAGAGCTCTGGAATAACATGCTACATAAACAAGCCTGAAGAGCTGAGGTGAAGACAGCCAGTCTCAGTTTTGCAGTCACCCAGAACCCCTCCACACAGAGATGAATGAATAGAACAAGACAGTAAAGACAGGGAAGCTTTTGAATGTGGCCTTCTGCTGCAAATAGGACTCGTGTGGTCCAGATATGTCATCTCTGTGAACCGTAACGCTCCCATTTTGATCTTTATGTGTGTGAGAAGAGTTGAGTACTGGCCTTTTACTTAGAACAACACAGAAAATGGCGGGAGAAACCATCTTGCCATAAACAAAACAACGGAGGGCCACAGGCTTAACAGGACTTACTGAGTGTTTTTATTTGCTCTGTATTTTTAGTCACGTGAATAGTCGACTTCACATTTCCCACAAAAAATACTGATGATGATGATGTTTCCAAGATTTTGATAGACTCTTTCCCGCCCAGTTTTATGTACACTGTAAAAAATGACTGTGATTTTAACGGTAAAAGACTGTAAAAATGCTACAGTAAGAATCAGTTAAATGGTTTACAGGAAAATTCCCCTATTATATACGGAGAAAAACTGTATTGGACATTACATGTAATTTTACTGAAGTACACCGTTTTTGGAAGTGAAAAAGACTATAATTTACAGTGAATAACCGTAAATTGACATTCCCAGAATACCCTGCGTTACATTTCAAATTTGAAGTTTTTTGGTTGAAATAACCATGTTTCTTCTTGGTTTTTTCTTATCTCTTTTGTATTTTAGGGTTGTGTGTTACACCTAATGTTGTTTAATGAATGTTTATTGCATTATTTCAGTTTCATGTGTGTGACCATGATGGTGTTTAGCATTTGGTTGAATGACACTGCGCACCTTCTATATATGTTAGTATTTAAAAGCTGCTTGTGATGGGCTTCGGTTCATCATGTGACTTTCTCATCACCACCTGCATTTGGTGGTTATCAGTGTATTACAAAGGTACAAAACAGATTTCAGTACTTCAGTAGGATGGTATATTAACATTAGATCAGTTAATGAAATTACGGTATTTAACTGTAAATTTAAGTTAAAACCGTAAATCTAAAATGTTTCTGCTTTTTTTTTTACGGTAAAATTCCGGCTACGACATCTCCTCTGATTCAAAATGCTCTGGAAGCTGACGATATTAATTTTATGTTTGTGTGCTGTCATTTAAGAGCAGCTGTACTTTAGAAGGCGTTGTTTAACTGAGCCAAACACTGTATTTAATTTGTTTATATTTTGGAATTTAATAGCGAAGTCATGCAGGCGAGACAAAGCTGCCAAGAGAAAAGGCAAAACTGAGTTATGACAGTGCAAATCTGTAGGCTATTGCAGAATTTATTTTCTACTATAAAATGTTATATTATATACACCAATGACCAAATGCTTTGGGTCAGTAAGTTTGTTTAATGTTTAAATTCTCTTACAGTATGTTCCCCAAGGTTGCATTTATTTGCTTAAAATACAATAAAAACAGTAATATTGTGAAATATTATTTCAATTTAAAATAACTGTTTTTTTCTATTGTAATATATTTTAAAATGTCATTTATTTCTGTGACGAAAAGCTGTATTTTCATCATCATTACTCCAGTCTGCAGTGTCACATGACCCTTAAGAAAACATTCTAATATGCTGATTTGCTGCTCTTGAAACCTTTTTTTTTTTTTTACTGTTATCAGTGTTGAAAACAGTTGTTGTGCTTAATGCTTTTGTGGAAACAGCGATGCATTTTATTTTATTTTTTATTTAATAGTGAATTCAAAAGAACACAGTTTATTTAAAAAGAATATTTTTGTCACTTTCGATAAATTTATTGTATCCTTGCTGAGTAATATATTAATTAAAACGCAACTATGTAAAGAAGAAATTTTCACAAATTTTTAAGGTAACCATTTTTTAAAATGTCATTTTTGTTAACATTTTACTAAAAGAGTACATGTTTTGGCTTGTACACTGATGATTTTTGAATATTATAGGTAAATAATACTGTAATTAATACTTTAAAAAATAAATATTTTACATTATTTTTAAAGTTTTGTCCTGTTAAATATAATATATGGTTACTTTCAATTAACCATTTTTACACTCCTTTTTCTTTTAAAATATCAATATTGTATTGTACCATCACTTTCATCAAAAAACAGAACCATGTTTTATTTTTATTTTATTTTCATAGTAGGAAAAATAACAGTAGTATCAGTAGTATTTTGGCAGAGACTTCAGTTACTATTGTAAAAGGGGTGGTATCATCTGTAAATGGCATGTGAACAACAAAGTGGTATTTGCATTCGGACTGTGTTGTCTTGTTCTGGTCTAAACGGTTTGTTTTGACAGCAGGGTGTTGTATGACAGTGTCAAGTGTCTGTGTAAGATGGGGAAGTGATGACTGTAGTCGGTCTGTTTGTCTGTAGTCCCACACTGAGTTCTTATCTGCAGTTGATTGACAGAGACTCGCCTGGCCAAGTTCTTGTTTATCGTCATGCTCCATCAAGTTTTCCCATCCCCTGACCTGCAGATGCTGCAGAGCCATTTCACGCCACAGTTACGGCTCGCCACCCTGCAGAGTCACAGCGGCCGTAATACAACCGTCACAGGGTTCAGCGGACAAAGCTCTCAGATCACTTCTGAGCACTTTTATGGCTTCTGTACCGCTCAGTTACAGGGATTTTCCAGTGGCATATTAAGTGTTGTAATGGTTCGCAGTAAAATTACACTGGTCACAGAGCATTCATGTGTTTCCAAAGAGGAGTATAGTAACACTTACTTGAAGTTTGAATTCATAATACAATTTAAATTTGTAATGCATTGAAAGCATAACAGAGCTACAGTCTTTACATACTCAACCCACCGATGATTTATTCTAGTTACCGTTGTCTGTTGCACATTAATAATAAAAAAATGCTGAAATTTGAATTACCAAAGCTGTATCATACCTAAAAAAAGCATTTTTTATCAAAACAAACTGGATGTTGTCTTGACAAAGTCTTCTTTAAAAGTTAAAAAATGTTCTAAATGTCTTGAAGTTTGATAAAGCAAGTTTTGTCAAAAAAAAAAAAAAAAAAAAAAAACATTGAACTTTGTCTTGACAAAGTCTTGTTTAAAACTTTTTTTTTTTTTTTAAGTTTGAAAAGTCTTGAAATTTAAAAGGCAAGTTTTGTCAAAACAGTTTAAAATCTTGGATGGATGGATAGATTTGAAATTCAAAGAAATTCATATAATTTTATTAATTTTAACTGATAAAAAAGTTTTGTCAAATCAAACATTGAATTTTAGCTTGAAAATTCGTGTGAAAAGTTTTTTTAAGCTTTAAAGGTTTTGAAGTTTGAATCAAAACAAAAGTATTGTCAAAACAAACTTTACATTTTGACTTGACAGTTTAAAGTAAAAAAAAAAACATTTTAAGAATCTTAGGATGGATGGATGGATGGACAGATAGATAGATTGATGTATTGATTGATTCATTCTGAACTTCAGAGAAATGAGCAAGCTGTGCATTTTCTGTAGCAGTGTTGCCAAACTGGCCAGGATGAGTTCTGGACAAATCAATGGCTCATACGCTAATATCTTTCAGCCGCACTACTGAGTAACTCTTGGAAAAAAGTTTCTGACCTGGAAAATGAATCAAGATTTGTCCTTATTTCATTGCAAGCTAAGAGTTTCTTCTTCTGTAGTATGTTTATCAGTGCTCTAAATGTCTGTGAGGGTAATTGTTTGTGCTGTTTGTGTCTCGTCCAGTTGTTCAGTGTAATCTGAGGAAGGCTTGAGAATCTGATGTCAGTCTGTCCAGCTGTACTGACATGTCTGTGTCTCTGAACAGCTGCAGAAGGGCTCTGCACCAGCAGGCATTCCACCCCACTCACTCAGGCCACGCATATCATTTTATTGTGTCTGTTCAGGACCCTGCATGTTTGAAGTTCCTTGTCATGCCCCAGTTACAACAGTCCTCTTCCATTGACGCCAACTGGCCAAGTGCAGCCCGGAAAATGCCATGAACAGGTCTGGGAAATGGTGTTTATCACCAGCTATAAATGTGTCATATTGCTGCCTCTTGTGCTTTCTATCTACCATAGTTTCTAGCAAAATACAGTAGTTTCTTTAGTTATTGTTGTACCACATCTGAAATCCTAATTGATTGATATTCATTAATTGAATTTTTTTTTATTTATTCATTAATTCAATATTTATTTATCTTTTACTATATTGTATTTTTTAATATATTAAATGTTTTGAGTATTATATACTACCGTTCAAAAGACTGGGGTCGGTAAGTTTTTTCAAAAGAAATATCTTATATGTACCAAGCCTACATTTATTTGATCAAAAATACAGTTAAAATGTTATGAAATATTATTAAAATTTAAAATAAGTGTAATTCATCTTCCATAAATCAGATATTTTTTTTATCATCCATTTTTTATCTTCCACTTCTTATTATCAATATTGTGTTCCTTTATAGTTTTGTGGAAGCGTTATGTTTTAAATATTCTTTGATGAAAGTTCAAAAGAATTGTCTTAGTTCATTGCTGAATAAAAATTTTATTCAATTAATTGCTTAAAAATATCTTATTGACCCCAAACCTATGAGCGGTAGTGTATACATTTCTTAATATTATATAGCATTATATGTATTATTTTTAATATTAATATTTAAAGTTTGTATAATCGTTTTGTAATTTAATGTAATTTTCCAATTTTTCTCTTTCACATCATTTACCAAACCCTTGGGTAGATTTTCAGTAAATGATAAATAAATAATGACAGGATTTTTTTTTTTTGCTGAACTACAACATACCTTCAATTTGCAGAATGTACGCTGTTCATAAGTTGACTTTCTATCCCGAGTAAACACTGTGGCTTGGTTTGAGTGGCTCGACGGGTTCCACCATGGCATGAGTTTGGGGCAGGAACTATCTGTTTATCTGACTAATAGCAGATGAGGCAGAGTTTGGGAAACCTGTTCAAACACACTCAGTTTTTTTGGAATCACTTTTGAAATGACTTTCTGCAGCTTTCAGCCATTGTCATAAACACTAAGTAAACATTTTGTTAAAAATTCAATCAAATTTTCCTTGACAGGCTAGAAACTCTCACTCTTTCTTGCCTTGAGAGATGTTGCAGCAGGCGTATCGTGCAGCCCGTCTCATCCTGTCAAGCATGAGATCAGGCGTAGCGATAAGGTTCCCCTCACAGATGGATGAGTGGAGATGAGAGGGATAGACTTTTGAAAATGAACCGGGTTTGAGTGCGGCTGTGCGCTCCAATAGTCATCACCTCTTCACCCCTGACTCCTCATCTGCCAGACGGAGTGAAGGGGGGGACTCATCCCTGGAGCAGGGCCGCTTTGATCAGCCGAGCCAGGCAGAGGCGCTAAGCCACGCGGCAGAAGGCCCTGTCTCTGCTTTCACAGGTGGAGGAGCAGGCTTTCATGGGAGCGCTCCCGTTACAGCGCGCAGAGGTTTTGTGGGGTTACAGCCTGGGTTTGTGTTTGATGTTGGGCAGAGTGGAAGCTACAGCCGTTCTGTCTGAGCAGATGGACAGATGTGTGTCCTCCCATATGACGCATGCCACTTTACAGGAAACTACAGACTCCTATGTAATCCTGCTGTTGGAGGATGCAGAGATGACTAGTGTTTTGGATGTGATTAGTTGGTGAAACGTTCTTTGTGGTGGACAGTTCTGGCTCTGAAGTGGCATTTGCTCTGGAAAATATATGATAATGATATATGATCACAAACCTGTGAAGTCAACTGCATTCTGTTTAATGTGCAGTTTACTTTTATTCAGCAAGGATGCATTAAATTGATTGAAAGTGACAGTAAAAACATGAATAGCTTTCTATTCATCAAATAATCCAAAGGAAAATGTATCACTGTTTCTACAAATTTATTAAGCAGCACACCTGTTTTAAACATTTATAATAGTGAGAAATGTTTCTTGAACACTAAATCACCATATTAAAATGATTTCTGAAGGATCATGTGAAAATTCAGCTTTTCCATCATGGGAATAAATTACATTTGAAAATATATTCAAATAGTAAACAGGTATTTTAAATTGCAATACTATTTCACAATTTTAATGTTTTAACTGTATGCTTAATCAAGTAAATGCAGCTTGGTGAGCATAAGAGACTTTTTTTTAAATATTGAAAAAAATTACCAACACCAAACTTTGACAATTATTTAAAAATATTATATATAAATATAATCATGCCGTAAAAAACAAATAAATAACAGTTTATTATTTCTTACATTATGTATTATCTTTTCTTACATTATGTAAGAAAAATGTTGCATATATATAAAAAATGCTTTTTTTTTATTTGTTTTCAATTTTTGTATTTATATTAGTTTTTAGTTAGTATTTGAATAGTAAACATCAATTGTCGAGGCGAAGAATATATATATATATATATATATATATATATATAGAGACAGAGAGAGAGAGAGAGAGAGAGAGAGAGAGAGAGATGTATATATGTATATACAAGCAATAAGGCATTCTGCTTCACACTGCTTTCTGTTTCATGCTGTAACGCCTGAATTCTTGTGGCTTATTACTTTATTTTATACTGGTTTATTCAATTGTTTCACCACTTTGACAAGACTCAGTGTTTCATTTCATAGGTAAGTGTTTGCGGCTAGAGCCAGACAGTCATGAGTCTCTCTCCACTCATCTGTTTCCTATCAGACCCGCTCTCACTGCCAACCTGTCAAACTCACCCTCTCCCTCTCTTCCTCTCCTTTCTCCATCTCTCCTCTCCTCGCTGCGGGTGTACTGGAATGGACCCCAGTGTCCTATCAAAATCCTGGCTCACACTCGATTTCCTATGACCAGCCCAGCATCTTGAATCTATCAGTGCTGTCACATGCGCCTGCTGCTCCAATGCAGATCCCAGGATCACGTCCAAGAGCTGCCACCTAACATCATCTCTGCTTCATTCTTAACCTTTACCATTCTAAAAGGATGTCCCATCATGCATTGCAACAGATCCGTGTGTGTGTGTGTGCGTTTGCCAGCGATACGTTTCAATCACACATAGATGCCTTTCCATCACTCCCCCTCATTCCAGATAATTTTGGCTCTACAGACAGATGCTGTCCTGTTCACAGATGGCTGAGAGTCCGGGCTGCTCGCCCAGAGGCGCACCCGGGCACCCCTCAGAGACCCCTGGGGCCCCCACATACCTGCGATACGCTCGGCAGGCCTCCAACAGAGGAGCGTTCCAGACTGAAACGGTTTGATTGGAGCTGACGGCTTACTTTTCAAAGGCATGCCTGTTAATGACCAGATCTGAAGGTGTGCTAAGCCAATATAATGCTTTGCTGGCTGGGGCAGATAGTAAATAGTTTTCAGGTAAAATGTCATGTGATCTCCCTCAAGTCTGCTTGATTTCAGGCTGGCGTTATAGAGTTGAAATGGTCTGTGGGAGTGTGACGCTGCATGAGAACGCAGATCTAACGTACAGCTGGCAGACACATCAAGAGAGGGTGTAGACAGACAAAAATCATTTTAAAGGAGCTTTGTGGGATTTCTCTTATTTTTACTTTAAATTAGGTTTATCCGAGTCAGTGCAAGCCATGGGAGAGTTTCTAAATGCTCTTTTGAGATATTTAAAGAGATTATATCATGAGAAATTTCATTTTATGAACTTATTAACTTAACTTAAAAGAATATGTTTGATGCTCCATGAAAACAAAGTGGCTATAAAAAAAAATTACATTCAAAAAGATGCAAAGCAGCAGAAAATGAAAAATTTAAGAAAAAAAATATTGTAGTAATACTAATTCAGAAAAATCACTCAGAAAAAGTTTGTAAATTGAATCAATAATTACAAAGAAATGACAAGTAACACTTACAATAAAATGTGACATTTTGAAGAAAGACTTGTAAAACATGCTGCATAGAAAATTAAGCTTATTTTATCAAGTGTGTTTTTAAACTACATTCTTCAGTTTGAGTGAGACATTGTGGATTGTTTTGTAATTCTGTCATAATGTAATGCAGCTGTTTGCAAAGAAAACTATTGGATCAGACAGCAAACTCATTTGATGCTCAAAGGGGGCATTTACTTTGTCTAAAAGGCGCAGGAGCAAACATGCCTGCTCAATTTGAGACAGGAGATAAGAATATGGTCACAAAAAACTTTCTAATATAATGGTTTAAATAATAATATGATTGTTTTTATAAAAATTAATGTTATATTAAGGCAGTACAACAATGCTACCATGAAATGTGTAAATACTAATTAAATTAAAGTTAATTATGGCTTTTTTTTTTGGAGCAAAAAAAAAAAAAAATTTGAATAGCATACAGTAAATGGACCTTAACGCGGAGAAAAAAAATATTTGACCCTTTTGAACATGAGTGCTGAGTTATTTTGCATGTTTGATTGTGGAAAAGGACTGTAGTTAGTACATTTTAAGTATTACTTAAATAGTGCGAAATTAAGCTTATCACCAAACTTAATTCTTCATTATACATTCAAATTATGATTATACTATTTAAATACACCATTATACCATTACAGCCACTTAGCTAAATGATCAAATCATTTTAGGTCAATTTCTAAAGGTCATCTGTTGCATATTTTCTTTAGCCTATTGTAGTATTGTCAGAGTAGTGTAAAAATAGGACTTAATTTAGTATTCTAGAGGTAACCGTTGATGGGCTGAGTAAAAAGGATGTCTGTTGTTTTCTTTTGTGTTAAAGGAAAGCTCATTAAATCAGAGTTTGGCGAGAGAAAGGCCAGCCTGGCGGAGCTCTTTCTGGAGCAGAGCCGATTTCTCAATTATTTTACCTTTCTATTTGACCTGCTTTGAAACTGGTCCATATGAGGTTTTTTTTATTCTCAGCCATTTTTGAGGCTTGGTCTCTGAAGGTCCCTGGGATTCTCTTGGGACAAATAACCTACTTATCTAAAAATAACCATCAGTCCAAAGGAGTGTCCACGTCAGTTCACTGTCTATGGCTTTATTCTGGCATGCTTTTAAAAACCCTGATCAACGTGGCTCCTGTGAAAATGCATCTTTGCTGGATGGAAAAGTTGTGTTAATATATTATAATGCAGTGTTGCCAGAAAACTGACTCACAGAAATCCCTCTGTAGCAAAGTTGAGTTGTTCTGCTGTGGTCTAAGTGTGTGAGAGAGTATTTGAGAAGATTCATGTTGCTGTTTTTTAACCCCTCCATTTACGCTGGGCTAATATAATTGATCCAGCAGATGGTGGCAAATATTAGATTAAACTTTCCAAATATCATTAAACAGAATGTAATACAGTCAGATTACTAGTTTGGGTAAATTTATATAGGTCACATTTCACCCCAATATCAAAAGAAAAAACATGGGATTATATTATGCTAAAGAAAGAAATATACATTTACACATTTTGCATGATTGTTGCTATCCAACAGGTGGTGGCAATATTACATTAAACTTCCTAAATACCATTCAGCAGAATATAATAGAATCGGATTTGAATGTTTTTACCAGTTCATGTAAATCTCATGAAAAATGTCCAGATCACATTTCACCCCAAAGATGAAAGTGATAAAAAAAAAAACATAAAAGTAATCAAAATAAGGTTGTTTTGTTTTTTACATTTTCACATTTTTACCTAATTCATTTTATAATTAAAATATTATTTACATTTTTTAAGTACATTGTCCCACACATTCACAGTACTGTTATGCATTTGGTTTTTATTTCATTAATTAATTTATTTATTTATTTTAGTTTTATTTCTGTTTTTAGTGATTCTCATTACTGTGATTACTGGGAATTAATTTTCTCTTATTTATATTTCATGTTTTTATTTTTCATGTTTTATATTTTATAATGCAAATTACATTTTTTACAGTATGGTAAAGAGAGCTTAAGGAAAGTTGGTTAAAAGTTGGTTACACTTTTTTAAGGTGTCCTTGTTACAGTGTAATTATCTATTTATGTACAGAGTAATATTAATTAACTACATGCACTTAGTATATGGTTAGGGTTAAGCTTAGGGTTACTTGCATGTAGGGCTGGGCGATGTATCGCATGCAATTGTCACGCGCGTTTCGTCAGTAAAGCCGGTTCCCTGATTACCGCTAAATCGACATCACCTGCTTTCAAATGGAGCGGCATTTAGCAGTAATCAAGGAACCGGCTTTACTGACGAAATGCGCGTGACAATTGCATGCGATACATCGCCCAGCCCTACTTGCTTGTAATTATGCATAATCTATTGTTAGTACAATAGTACAGTAAGTACATGTAATGTGTAACAAGGACATCTTAAAATAAGGTGTTACTGAAAACACAAAATAATCTTTTTTTCTCTGTATACCCATTAGAAACTTCTATGTTCACCTAGAACATTTTGAGCAGTAATCATTGTAGTTTTAGGCTTTTGTTTGTTTGGGGGAGAAATACGACCTGGTTGTGCTCCTGACAAGGTTTCATGAAATTCACCCCTGGGCCAGCATGACATTTAAAGGATTCTGATGGCCTACAGTGGTCTTAAACACTGGCCTTGTCTTTGTGATGTTCTGATACAGTGTCCAATGCTTTTAAAGAGGCCTTGGAGGGAGAATGGGGGAGGTTTCTCCAAATGAAGACGGATAAGATCTTTCTCTGTTCTCTTTCACTCTCTCTCTCTCTATCTGCTGCCCTGAGCAGTGGCCTCGCTGACCCTATCTCCTCTCGGCTCCTTGACCCCTTTGTGTGAGGTTATGGCCCGGCTTCTCCGCGTGGAAGTCCTGCCTGCTGTTTTAGGCCAGCTCTGTGTTCCAACCTCTTCAGCAGATCCAGAAGAAAGGAGCATTGAGAGGCTGTCCCATCACCCCAAGCCCCCCTCCTTGGATGGACCAAGAGAGGGGGATGAAAGCTCCTCTGGCCGAATGCAAATCCAACCAATCCCTGCTGCTAGATCTCTTCATAAAGAGATCTACAAAGAGGACGGTCCACGTGACCCCGGTTTCCAACCGTACCCGAAGCCCCTCCCAATCCAGGCCGCGGTTCCCTCTCTGGGGTTTAGGGTGGGGTCACGTGGACCCCTATCCAAAGGTCGTAACCTCTTGACTCTCAATTAGCACTCTCTGTATTCAGCGCTGCTCTTGTTTCTGAGGTCGGGACTGATGGAAGAGTGGAGATGGGTGGTGGGCGGCACTTTGCAACACAATGCTTCAATCGGCGGCCCATGCGGCTCTCCTGAGCGGTGCTGTAAACAAGCTCAAAGAAAAGGATTAGTTAAGAGCCACTGAAGGCTTTGATTGACTTAAGCTGTCTTTAGGGGATGGGAAGTTTGACAGGGTTTTAAACGCTCCGAGGACGACCCCAGCTCCACCTGGCCTCATGAACGGAGGCTTGCGGCTCAGCGGGGTTATGTCAGGAGGTCTCCACCTGTGGAAGAAATCCCTATAAATCAAACTCGACCTGACATTTATCCCAAGGAACAACCCTTTGGCTGTATTCCACAGAAATGAGGCAGGGAAGATAGTATAATTAATTTATGGACCATTTGTCTGGCTTTGACACATTGATTCATGTGTATGCGTTTGATGAAAGAAATCATAGCGTCTCTTTAAACACACACCCTGTTTCTTAGCCTTGTGTGATATTTATCTTGTTTTAAACCTGCATACCCTCATACTGTATGTTTGATCTTGGATCATTTTAGAGCATGGGAACGATACTGTGATGTCACTCTAAGAAAGCTGTTAACACTGTATTTAGCTCTGTAGTCAGCACTTCCTTTACATTAAAGAAAATCATCCATCTCATTTGGTCCAAGCCCAGTCGGGTCATGAACAGCCTCATGTTTGTACTTATTCTTTATTGTTTCCCGTCATTAATCTTGGATTTCCAGATTCAGTTCCAGTTCAATTAGATATCAATTCATTTGGAAATTTTTGTTATTAAAAAGTCCATTTATTTGATCAAACATACAGTGAACAGTATTACCATTTAAAATAACTGCTTTCTATTTTTTAATATACTGTATTTTAAAATGTAATTTATTTTGTGGTAATCAAGCTGAATTTTCAGCATCATTACTCCAGTCTTCAGTGTCACGTGATCCTTCAGAAATGATTCCAGTATGTAGATTTTGGTGTTTAAGAAACCTTTCATATTTATAATTCTATGAAGGATCCATCAGACTAATTAAAACAACAACACCTGAGTTTTTGAGATAATTCATTGTAAGTACAAGCTCAAAAGACTACAGAATCCATGAATCAGAGTCATTTGGTTTTGCCTTATCTTTTTGCTTTCCATAAAGAACCGGTTTTAAAGAGCTATTTGTTTGTGAATCATTTAATGCTACTGTAGTCCTGCTCTGTTTTTGATTCACAAAAAGAATCCATTTAAAAGCTATTTGTTTGTGAATCAGGCACTGGTTATGCTGTTCTCCCTTTTTCGCAGTCGAACAAGGTTGAGATTTTAATTCACAAGATCATTGTGTTCCTCGCTTGAGGATAAAGAACATTTCACAAAGCATTTTCCTAAAATAACCCCATGTACAGTCCTCTTGTTTTATGCCTTCCAGTGAAGTCCTGTAAGTTTGGGTTTTAAAACATGTCAGACATTGGCTTGCAGCAGGGAAAGTTTGAAGGTGAATGCCTCTCTTTAACATCTTGTCATGCCTTTAGGGGAACTGAGCGGAGGATATGTGTATAAGTGCATTTGAGTGTGTAGTCTTGTGTGTGAATCTGCAGCTCTAGCAAAGCTGTGCTCATGTGATGTTCTTGCCTCATCTTCACAAAGCACAGAAACACATTAGATTTTTTATGCAAATGAAGAAATTTGCTGAGGAGTCCCTCTTTGGTGCAATTAAATGCTGTCTGAAATTCAACATTGTTGCATGCAATTAAATAAAAAAATGCATATGAATATCATTCATTTTAATATCCATCACATATGTAGTATGTATAGTAGTATTATGTTCTTTTAAAACCATACAAAAGCTTTGCCCGAGAAAAGTCTGTCACTGCAGTTTTTTGTATCAGCCTTGCAATTAAATTTATTTCCCCTTGTGTTTGTTTCTCCCCAGAGTTGCCCAGGTTGAGGAGACTTTCAGATGACACGTTTTTTGGGGACAGCGAGAAAGGTAGTGTAAATAGTTTCTTGATTGTTTTCATATGCATCAGTGTAATTTGCTTTATTTTATCACATTGCCTCTTATTTAAACTCTTTTCTTGTTGTTGTTGTTGAGCTATTTCACACAGTACAGCACAGAGACCTTTCCAGAGACTTTATAAAACACTGCCAGACAGCTTCATTCTTGACACTCCCAAACCTCTAAGCAGCCAGATGAGTGTGGAGGAAAGAGCAGAGTAAAGTAGAGTAGATGTAAGAGGTCCGGGTGACGGGGGGGTTTTGACTTATCTGTCCATCCTGAGAGTTTCAAATGGGGTTGAGAACTCTGTTAAGTGTTTGCAGGTGTCTTCTTAGAGGAGGTTTGAAACATTCAGACATTAAACATACTGTACACTAATGAGTCGTTTTTTCCCGATGCTCCATTTCTGTGGAATGCCTGCATTCCCAAATTGTGTAAGGTTTGTGCCTCTTTTATCACCTCCATGAATCTGTTTTGTTCTTCCCTGGATCTCTGCTTGAAGGATTTGGCTTTCTGCAGCACCTGGCTACTTTCACCATCTCTGAAGGTCATGCAGTAGTTCGTATCTTTCAGCTGAGTTTTCATTGTCCGTAGTGTGATATTTTAAAGCTGTGTTGACTGATAAGGTTTGACCTTACCACCTGGTCCTCTGCAAAAACAGATACCAATCTCTCCTCTGTGAGTTCTGCCACTGCTTTGAGATTTAAAGGGGTAGTTCATGTGAAAATGAATGTTCTGTCATCATTTACTCACCCTTATGTTGTTTCAAACCTGCATGACGTCTGCAGAAATGTTTTTTCTACTTGTTAATGCTGCCCAGTTTGTAAAGGCTTGTTATCTTTTTTCTGTCATTAATATATGAGGAGTACGTATGACCTTGAAGACTGTTTGTGCCAGACAAGATGCTGACTGAAATGTCTTGTGCAAGTATAGAAATTGCAAAAGCATTAATAAATGATGGAGCTTTTAGGGTGTTTGTCTTTTGAAAGAAAGTACCATCCTTAATGGATCTATAGTATCGGTTCGTTGTCTTACAGAAGCCAAAGAGACAGATTTTGGGTCTAAACTTTTTTATGCTTCCAGGTTTCATCTTTCATTAATGTAATATTTAGAAGGATTTTGTGTTACCTTTTTAGATGTGTTCTGTGTGTAGAACAAGACGAACATGAAAACTTAGAAATAGTTCTCTTAAAAATTAAAATTCTGTAATTCTCGAAGATATTTTCTATTGTGCAGAACACTCTTAAAAACCTTTCTTAAATTAGCTGTTTTCTTAGTGTGAAGAATATTTTAATAATCTAAACAACATTTTCCACTATAAAGAACCTGTTGTAGAATAGAAAGGTTTTATGGATGTTAAAGGGTCTTCATTGAACCAAAGATGTCAATAAAGAACCTTTATGCCAGATTGATCAGTAATAACAACATTGGTTCTCATGAGCTATCATAACACATCTGAATGTGTTCATGGATTTTTTTGTCTGTTCCTTTCATTTATAGGTGAACTTCTCCTTTAAAATCATCTCTTTTTGTAATCATGTCCCCAAATGACCCCTGGACACCCGGCAGTGTTCAGAATGTCGGAGAAGTAAGACAATTATCCCATTGTTGCAATGGTTTGATTTTTGTTCCAATCCTAGACTCTCCAAGGATATGCAAAAAATTTAAGGCAAATGTATTTTTTGTTTTGCTTGGTTTCAAACCATTTTAAACTCCCAGCCACAGAGTACAATTATGTAAATGTCTTCCTTTTTACGCTAGAGGCCATTTTTATCTTCTTGGGGTTGTATGTTTAAAGAAAATTATTGTTTGTGAAGATTTGTACTGATATCTTTTCAAAGCCTCTTATTAAGTACTCCAATTCCAAAAATCTGAGACTTTCCCAATACACTGCCGTCTCTGTAGTCTTCAGCCGGGCTGTTTCAGTGGCACGGTAATGTCTGCCTCTCGACTTAAGTGTGATGTTCTTGGCTGTGTAGTCTGGGTCTTTTCACACATATGTGAATGTTTATTAAAGCCCACACAGAAAATGAAATTATTGGCTTAGCCCTGAAAAAGGGATAGTTTTATTTTTTATTTATTTATTTATTTATTTATTTAGAAAACTTGTTTCATAACCAATTTGTCTTTATTTATTTATCTGTTTGCCTTATTTAAATTTTGTTTCTTTTGTATTCATGTTTTATTTTATTTATTTTATTATTATTTAGTTTCTTCATAAAATTATATATATATATATATATATATATATATATATATATATATATATATATATATATATATATATATATTATATTATATATATATAATTGTTTTCTTTTTTTAACTTATTTTACTGTTTTGTGCCACAAGTGGCTCTGAAATTGCAAACTTCCTCCTCAAGACAGTGATTTTAGAAAATACTATTAGACTTTTCCATAGACATTGTTCCATATTCATCAGCTGCTCTCAATTATATATTAAGTCTAGAATTTCTTTGAGGGTGTTATTTTAAAAAAAGTGTTTTTAAAAAAAGTGAATGCTGTTTACTGTTTCATGACACCCACTATCGCGCTCACTTGGGTCTGAATAGCTCTGGGCGGCTTACATGTACTTTAACTTTTGTTTCTGTTGACGGACAAACTCCCACTCTCTTTTTATTTGTCTGTTCCTCTGTTTTCATTCTTTCCCTTTCACTGCCTTCATTTGCTCTCTCCCTCCACCCTGAGGTGTTGTAGTCAGTCTGTAGTGTTTGTAGGCCACAGGGTTTTCCAAAAAGAATCTGTGCCAAACCTGGCCCATCTGCTCCACGGAGACTGTGTTCAATGTAGACAGCCATAAAGACACACTACAGCAAGCAAACATGCCCCAAGGACTTTTACCTTTGAATATTTGTGTGAAATAAGTAACATTACTTATTCAGTCCTTTTTCTTTTGACAGTACGACATGAAGGTCATCACATCCAATTCACCCTCTTCTCATTGTCTTAAAGGAACAGATCACCTAAAAATGAAAATTGTCATTTTCACGTTTTTCTAAACTTTTTTTTTTTGACTTACAACACAAAAAGATATGTGTATAGTTTATGAAAGTGAATGGTGACCATGTTTGTCAAGCAAGATTATATGTGAATAACAACTTCAATTTTAGCCTTTTCCTCACACAAAGCTATTGTATGGCTTTAGAAGAATTGAAAAATGGTGTATGCTTTATATGGACTTCTTTTGTAATGCTTTTATGGTCTTTTTTTGCCCTTTTTGAAACTGGACAGTCACATCTTGGTTGTAGCATGAACATTCTTTAAAATTTCTTATTTTGTGTTTTATGGAAAAATAAACTCATACAGGTTTGGAACGACATGAGAGTAAATGATGACAATGTTCATTTTTGTGTGAACAAACCCTATTAATGAGGATATTTCCATATTTCTGGCTAGGCTTGTGCTTATTGGCTTTTTATTGTCATGTTCAGGTTATTTTGCCAGTGCTGGCAAGGCAACAGACAAAAGACAAATCACAGTCCAAATTATGATGAGTCCATATTTTCCACATGGTAGTGCATCACCACATGGTCTTGTTATTATAGTCGATCCGTATCAAATGTTTAGATCTGTAGGGGTTTTTCTTGTTATTTTATTCAGGTTATGATTCAGTCGTTAGGCGTGAAGTGGCTTTTATTAATCATCTATTGAATGAATCTGATTGTGTCAGTTTGCTTTGAACACACTCCAGTAAAACCATGTGCAGGCGGTTCAGTCTGTCCAAGTAAATGAAGCTCAATATTTGTGGGGAGGGAAATTATGGGAGAGGCTCATGTTAAAAAAAATAATAATTTCTTTAGGTCTCCTAGATCTGCAGTTCAAATTGATGTCTTGTGGATCAAAGCATACCGGAAGGGATTTTTAAAGGAGACATAGCATGGAAAACATTACATGTTCTTTTGAAATAAAAGGGTTTGATTTACTATATAGATGTACTTCAACACGCTCCCTTCACAATATCTGTAGATACTAAAGCTATAAAACGGTCTTCCAAAAATGGGGTCATAATATCAAAAAGATTTATATATTATAAACCACATTCAAAATTAGATCTATTGTGTGTGTGTGTGTGTGTGTGTGTGTGTGTGTGTGTGTGTGTGTGTGTGTGTGTGTGTGTGTGTGTGTGTGTGTGTGTGTGTGTGGATAAAAATGGTTAGGTCTCTTTAAGCATCTTGGAGACGTTGCCACAGTTCTTTTGGAATTATTCTGTCTGAGTTTGTTCGGTTTCTTCATGTCAATCCAGACAGACAGGATGATGATCAGATCAGATCTCTGTGTGGAGAACTGGCTGTTGTCTTACTGGATTATTACTATTAATGGCAAAATGAATGTTTGGAAATGTAAACTGATATTTCCTACTGACATACTACAGCAAAAAATAGAAATAACTGACTTAAATCCATTTTTAGCTGGTGAAAATACTTGTCTAAAAATATTGGCCACCACTGTGTATGCTACCTAAACCTCAGTCTTATTATAAATATATAAATATATTCCATATATAATATATTTGCATATTTGTTTTAAAAGTTAAGCAGTGCAAAAAAGTTTGACTAAAAAAGTAAAACTCTGTAGTCATATCCTCTTTATGCCGTATTGCTGAGCTTGATTTTCCTCACCAGTGACAATTCTCTAACATGAGGAAACACACAAGAAAGAGCATCGTCCTTAGTTGTATGTGTGTGAGAGTCCCTGCTGATCTCCATCAGTGTGTGCCCGGCGGTCCCGCGAGGGTCTCTGTTCACTCACACTTCCTCTCCTACACGCCCCATTGATCTGGGTAAATGCCCACCCAGCATCTGCCTGCTGCCCCCCAAACACAGAGGAAATGACCGATGAGTGTTTGTTTGTGTGTGTGTGTGCCAGTGTGACGGTTATAAAAGATGTTCTAATAAGCAGCTGATGTCACTGTGTTCAGATGATGGGTTCACGGTCCCATTCAATGTCATTAACTGAAAAGCCTTCATTATTTCGGTGTAATAGGATGACTTAATTGCATTGAAATGTCAGAGTTTTTTAGCAGATGTTGCACTTGGAATGTGTTCTTTCCAAAAGTTTTCATTGCTTAGCAAAAAATGACCTTAAACTTAGTGACCCCAAATAAGTTATGTATAATCGATATCTTGTTTATATATTTTTGCATTGCTGTAAGCTTGTCGTTTCACCTGCTGTTTTTACAAATGTTGACTCATCTGTTTTCCCCACAGTTGAAGACATTTTTCTGCACGCAGGAGGAGGAGGAAGTGATGTCAGAGTGATGTCGGTGAGGCTGCCGTCAGTCAAACAGGATCAAGAGTCTGTCAGCCTCAGCTCTGTCGAAGGCGATACAGACTCTTCTGCTAATGATGTGTATTAACAGTGACGACCCTGTGAAACCTCTCTGATGGGAAACTGCTAAGTGCCTCAAAGGAAGGAGATGTTCTCATCCTTAAATTATTCACATCACAGAAATTTCATACATATTTGGATGACAGTTAGTGCAAGAGATACAATGAACTTTCTCTAATGTCGCTTGCAGCAAGGTTAAATGAAACCATATGTGCTGTTGTTTGCTGTATGACTACATTTTTAAACAAATAAATTTGAAACAAATCTGTATCATCTTGAACTTTTTTTTTGTTTGCATTTGTAAAACTTTTTAATTGAACTTTTCAAGGTTTCATCCCATTTCTCCTCAGGTTGACGTCATTTGTCGGGTTCTTTCTGTCCAAGCGGGGCTGTACACTGTCATGGTAATGGCAGCGCAGTGCATTACTTCATGAGAGGTTTTTCACATCATTAGTCTCAGACTGCTGTTTCTCCCATTAAAGGGGGAGATAGAGAGAGATAGCCACTATCAGATGCTGCTGATGATGCCTGTCTAATAAGCATCCTGTTTCCTTTTCAGCACCCAAGACATGATAAAGTCTGATAGAAGTCTCGCGGAACCAGACTTTTGACTATCGCCATAAAGTCTGGTCCATTATACAGCTCATTCTGGCTAAGAATCACCCACATTTTTGGCTAATAGTAAGCTAATATTTCGTAAAATGGCTAGTTCATTCAAATTGGAATGCAAAATTTGAATTGGATTATTGGAAGAAGTGTAGAAATCAGAATCTCTGTCTTTCCAAAGCTAAGAAATACTGATGATGACTCTAGAAAAAAAAAAACAGAAGTGCATGCAGTAGCTTGTAGTTTAGATAAGTGCTTATATGTGACCCTGGACCACAAAACCAGTCATAAGGGTAATTCTCTTGAAATTGAGATTTATACATTACCTGAAAGCCGAATAAAAAGCTTTATTCAAACAACAATTTAAACAACAATATTTAGCTGAGATGTAACTATTTGAAAATCTGGAATATGAGGCTGCAAAAATATCTAAATATTGAGAAAAGCGTCTTTAAAATTGTCCAAATTAATTTCTTAGCGATGCATATTACTAATCAAAAGTTAAGTTTTGATATATTTACAGTAGGAATTTTACAAAATGTCTTCATGGAACATGATCTTTACTTAATATCCTAATGATTTTTGGCATAAAAGAAAAATAGATATTTTTGACCCCTAAAATGTTTTTTTTTTGGCTATTGCTACAAATATATCCCAACGACTTAAGACTGGTTTTGTGGTGCAGGGTCACACATTAATGCAAAAATCTGTGCTATTTGAGCTGTAAAATTGTCTAAATCATCCTTTCTAGGCATATAAACCTCTAGTTATGACTTACAGAAATAATTTCTAGTTTGCACCATGTACAATGTGCTTTTCTGGTTTATTTGTGTATATTGTGTGAAAGTTACAGGGTTTACACACTTTCCATGTTACCGAGTTGAAAATGTGGATATAACGGATATAAGACAAGGTTAGTAAGCCATTTTATTACACTAACCTCATTTTAATATTTATAATGTTTGTCTTGCGGCCATTTTAACGTTTATTCTGGTTCAGTACCACATAGACAACCATTGAAAGTACTGTCATTATTTTGTTTTTACCAATGCAGGAACAAGAGTTATTTTCTATGATATTCAAAAGTGACTCAGCTGCATGGTACCATGGAAATGTTCCCAACAGTTCAATAAAATCCTGTAAAATTGCATAAAACCAGCCAATCGGATTGGAACTTAGAGATTTTAGATAACCATTGCGGTTTTTGTCTTCAGTATGCATCATACAGACAGTATATGGTCTGCCAGTGTACCAGTCTTTAATGGAAGTATCTTGAGCCATCTTGACCTTGGTGTAAGAACTCCCAGCAGATTGTGTTCAAGAATAAAATAATAACTAGAGTATTGTTGTTTCAGCCTTGTGTCAGAGCACTATGGCACAAAATAACCCTCTATCCACTTTTCTCTGTTTTTCTGCAGGTATAAGAAGAGGAACCTCGTGAGGAGGAGTGGAATCTATATATAAAGAGCTCATCTGGGAAAATGTTAGGCTTTCACAGCTGTAGAGCAGCCAATGGAGCGATAAGTGCAGATGATAGGAGCAGCTAGAGCAGGTCTGGAAATGAAGAAGCTAATGGTGTGATGTGATGCTGACCAGAGACACAAGCAACTCTGTGATGCACAGCTGCTCTGAAGAAACAGAAAGTAGTTTTTCAGTTACTCATGGTAGTTGCGATATATGTCTATATACATTTGTGGCATGCTGTCCATTATTACAGTAAAATAGGTACAAATTATCTCATTGACATTATTTAATACATTAATTGATTTAAATGAATTATCAAATTTATATTTTGGTGTAACTCCTACAGAAGATATTTGAAGGAATTGGCTTTGTCAGAATAGAATACTAGCTTATTATTAACTACGGAGGTGTACACAATGCTATGAAGTAGTTTTGATAATGACTATGAATACTTACTATGAATAATTAGTGAAACATATATTCAATTATTAGTTTTTCAAACATTAGTGTGCAAAATTACTTAACCTCTTTAAATTGCATGTAATATGATGGAAAATTTCCATTTTTAGTAAAAATCTTTAGTAAAAATGACTCGTATATGGTGAAATGAGTCAATCAGGTGCATTCTGAAATAGACTATTAAGTGAGCATTAAGTCATTGTGATATTCAATGCATACTAAGAATCTGCATGCATACATCTTAAGGAAAAAAGGATTCTAAGTGAAGTACTGTGGTTATACTTTTGTGATCCTTAAAATATTAAACGCTTATTTGTAGTTCTGTAGGCTAAGACAAGTTAAATGAATGTCTGCAGTAATCAGCATTATGCCAACTGTATATTATGATTTAATCTTTCCGTTGGGTTAATGATATGTAGCTTCTGTACTAACTATATAAGTAGCTGTGTGTGTCCAAACACTAAATGATCGACCTCATTCTAATGCATCCGAGAGCTGAGGTCAGTTGATTGGATTGTAATGAATACGCTAGAGAACCGCCAGCACAACTGGACCAAATTGCAAAGAAAAGAGGAGAAGGCCTCAGAAACCAAGCACTGGCCTGAAATCACTCAAACTTCCTTTAAGTGCTTTCTAAAGATTAGGTTTGTGGGCCAAGCTTTGCAGTCAGCTCATATCAGTCCCACCCCAAAAAAATCCTCTTAAAGCCCCCGTTAGCCAGCTGTTTATCAAAGCCAGATGTGTCGGGCAGGAAGCTGCTGGAAATTAACTATGACATTGTCCACTCTCCTCTTGAAATGTCCTGTAGAAGAGAGAAAACTCACGTAAAATCCTCCCCTCTCTACAGCTCTCAGGCGACCGTTTCCATCAGAGACTGGCGCTTAATAAACCTTGTGGGAACTGGCACACGCCGGAGTGTCTGTTTTGTTTGGAAAGTCAATAGCTGGTTGAGTTCTGTCATGAGCTGTGACTGGATGAAGCCGCTTTGTGCATTCAAACATGGTGACTTCAGATTGATGATGCTTTCGGGACAACTCTCGAATTGTTTGCATTTTCCCAACTATTCCTTCTGGAGGTAAAGGACTGCTTGAGGAGCACAGGCAAAACTATTAAAGGGATGTTCATACAGACAGTTATTTGCAGGCAACTAAAGCGACAGATTAACTTTGTGCTAATGCACAGTAATTTAATTTGACGATTACCAGTATGAGTGCAGAAAGTGAAGCTCATGTGATCCCCCTCCTGATACAGTTTCGGATTTAATCGCTGTCCTTCAGAGAGCAGTTTATATGCACATTAGGGATTCAGAGCTGCAGTGCGGTTCTGCAAAGCATTTATTGGGAAATTATTGAGGGTAGGATAATAAAATAGATTAAAGATATGCACATATATCAAGGCTCTTTATGCCATTTTGAGCTACTAATGCGTGTGTTTTATGTGTGGGGAAAATGAATAGCTAATTGATTCTGAGATACCACTTAGACATTCATACTTTGAAGCAGCTTTGGGATTTCATGACCTCAAGACCTCTTATTTTGTTTTGTGAACTTCTGGTGATCCTTTATTTTATTTGCATTTTACTGTATTTTATTTTATCTCCTTTTTAACAGTGAAACTGATTTATCTAATGCATTCTATTGTATTTTTTGTTTATTTTTATTTTAATTTAGATTGTGAACTGTTATTGATCAATTACTCTATTTTTACTTGCATTTTATTTATTTATGAAAACAATCTAAAATGAACTGCTATGAATTGTGTTTTTAATGCATTTGAACTATTTTATTTTTATATTTTACCTTATTAAGAAATGTTTTCTTCCTGACGTTGATATATGTAACCCTAACTGTATTTTTAACTGCATTTATTGTATTATATTTTATGAATTCAATTTTATTTTATTTTATTTTATTTTATTTTATTTTATTTTATTTTATTAAGAAATGTTTTCTTTCCCATGTTGATATACATGCAACTCTAACAAGATTCTAGTTGAGTGGACATATTGAAAAACATGTCAATTTTGTTTTGTTTTTGTTTTCATTATTATTAGTATCAATAACTTAAGTTGACAATGTGTACAATCTACCAATAATGTTGTCATTCTAGAAAGCACTTTACTGTATAGAGTTATCCACTTTTTTTTGGTCTGTTTTGCTGGAAGAGAAACTTATATCTGTTCATCTGCTAAAAGTTCAACTTTTAGAAGTGCATTAGCATGCATATGCCATCAAAGCTGGACTAAAATGGACTGAAAGCTTCAAAGACTACAATTTCATGCAATGTTTAAATGTTACATTAGCACAAGATGCTTTAAAGTTATAGAAGGAAGAGTCTTAGGCCACATATCTGGATAAAAGTAGGACATCCACAGACCTGTCTTACTATCAGTGAGACTGACCAGCTTCAATAAAGATTTCTTGCTTTATTCCACTACAAGAGCAAGGTGACGTTGAGTAATGATGTTTGGGGTCATGATAAAAGGCACAAAGAACTTCCCTGCCCTCTCAGACTAGAGAGTTTTAAAAGATAAATGGCTTTCTTGGAAGATTTAGGCCAGTTCAGTGTGCCACCGCTTTGTTGTTGTGCCTCCGGTGATGAATTACTGCCGTTAAGCTTCAGGATGGTGGGGATTGTACCCGAGTGACCCTCAGTACTGAACACCTGCCAAACAGATCACTCCCTCACGTCAGACCTTGAAGCCTCCACCTGCTGAGACACTGTCCACCTCTATCTGTCTCCTGGACATCTAGTCTTACATTAGATAGTCTATAAAGCACTATCACAATACAGCTTTTAGTCTGTTTGATGGCAGATTTTGATTTGTTTTGGTTAGTGTACTAACTCAGTAGTTTGGTGGATGTGACCTGTACTAACTAACTGGTTCCAGTTCATGTGGACTCAACAAAAAAATACTCTTAAAAAAAAATTGACTCTTAAAAATATAGTTCCCAATAGGGGGTTTTCACAGTGATGTCATGAAAGGACTTTTTTTTTTTTTTTTTTTTTGGCATTTTTTTATATTTTAATTTTAATTTATGAACACATTTACTTGTGGAAATGAACAGCTATTATTTATGTATTTTTATTGAGGTTTAGTTTTTTTTTTTTTTTTGTATTTTAGTGTGTTATGAGATTGTACTTGTGGAAGTGAACTTATTTTATTCTGTTTGATATATGTAACCCTAACTTTATTATTAATTGCATTTTATTGTATTATATTTTATGAACTCAATCTAATTTTACTTCTGGGAATGAACTGCTATTAATATTTTATTTTATTTTATTTTATTCTATTCTATTCTATTTTTTTATTTTATTTTATTTTATTCTTTTATTTTATTATTTTATTTATTTTATTTTATTCTATTTATTTTTTTTATTTATTTTATTTTATTTTATTTATTTTATTTTATTTTATTTTATTTTATTTATTTTATTTTATTTTATTTTATTTTATTTTATTTTTATTTAGTTATTTATTTTTTTTATTTTATTATTTTATTTATTTTTATTTATTTTATTTTATTTTATTTTATTTATTTTATTTATTTTATTTATTTTATATTATTTATATTTTATTTTATTTATTTTTATTTTATTTTATGTTTATTTTTTTATTTTATTTTATTTTATTTTATTTTTTTATTTATTTTATTTTTATTTTTTTATTTTTTATTTTATTTATTATTTTTTTATTTTATTTTATTTTTATTTTATTCTTAATTATTTTATTTTATTTTATTTTATATATTTTATTTTATTTATTCCTATTTTATTTTATTCTATTCTATTCTATTCTATTCTATTCTATTCTATTCTATTCTATTCTTATTGGACATTTGCATTATGCATTTTTGAACCAAGTGTGAAAAATGTTTTAACAATGATTATAAAGAACAATTTGTTGAATTTGAATTTGTTTGATAACAAATTGTTTCAGTTATTAAAATCTATTATGACCATAACAAAATTAATAAATATTAATAAAAATTGCATTAATATAGGTTATTGTTAATTTATAAATATACAGTTTTTCATTGTAAATTCATGTTTGCTTGTGATGCTAATGTTAATTTATTTGAATTCATACATTTTGAATGTATGTTAATGAATCAAACCTTTTAATGAATTTGAGTAATTTTGAAATTTGAACTATTTAATGTCAGTTGCCTGCCCATATGAAATAATTCTCACAACTTTCAAGAATGCATTTGATAAGTCATTAAGATTATTGCATTATCTTCAACAGCTCAAGTGTCTCAGCACCGATGGGGAGTTCAGCTTATTTAATGAGACTATTAACTTCTCCTAGTCAAATGTGAGAGTTTGTTTGGACACAGTGCAGATTTCTTGGCCAAGTGTTGCGCTGATGGTGCTGAATGAATGTTAATTGGTGTTTGGGAGGGGTTTGATTATCTCGCTCCGGGATTTTAATGGAGCCTCAATGGATAAGAGAACCGCAGGGGAGGATGGGTACTGGACACTGGCCAAATGATTCTCCATCAGGCTGTGAAGACATAAAAAAAAAAAAAACCTCTCTAAAGACATCCAAATTCTCGTTTGTTGTTGCTCTCGCACCACAAATACGACTGCAGCTACAATGTGTTTGCTAATGGCTCCTCGCTCGGCCTGAGATTAATTATGCAGCGTAAGGTTCGGCGTCCAGTGGAGTGCTACAGATGGAAGCTGTCTGTGTGTGTTTATGGAAATCAGGCTGCGTTCACACTGCCAGATCAGATGATGGATGGACATACAGTTTCCTTGGCTCTTATCGAGTCTAGGACGGCCACATTGTTCCAGCCACAAGCGAGTTAGAAAACATTGATTTGTGCGAATAAAGAAGGGAGCGTGAATGTTGTAGTTTGACCTTAGGTGATGATACTCCATTATCAGTTATGCAGTCGTGAGTGGTTTGAACATGCAAATGGAATCCTTCTGGGAGTTCAGCTCAGCAGAAATGCAAACGAGATTGATTTTAACCCTTCTGTCGTTGCCGAAGAGCTTGAAGATGTGCAAATATGTAGTGTTCAATAAGCTGTCTGCCATTTTTACACTATTAGTACATAGTGTTCTGTGTCTATGTAGGTGTCATCAAAGACACCGATGTCCATTTGATTTTTTTATGAGGTAAAGGCTGAGGGAAGCAGATTTCTCCAGATGTTTGCTTGAGTGCAGCTGCTGACCCTCAGCCGTATCCTCAGAGCCAGAGATGGCAGGCGTGCTGAGAGGACAGGAAGTACAACCCCCATATCAAGGCATCAAAGAAAGACAGCTGTTTCAGCAGCTGTACAGATAAAAAGAAATGGACATGAACTTCGGTTTTTGACTGTTTGGCAATAGAATAGAATAACTGTTGCTAAGAAGTGTTTGTAGTGTGTTGCTGTGGTTGCTTGCTGGTTCAGTCTGAAGGAATGTCTGTTCATGTCATTTGTAGGCTTAACTATATGTGATGATTGCTTTACCAAACATCACTTGATTGAACTGAATATTTTGTATTTTATTTTTTTTAACTATATTAATTTATTCTAATTTTATTGAACTGAACTGAAATGAAAACTAAATATCTTTACCACACCCATCTTTATTGTTAACATCTTTTCACAGGTTTTTTTTTTTTTTTTAAATAAAAAAAATTATAGCCTGAATGTACTGTAAGTCACTTAAAAAGCGTCTGCTAAATGCATAAATATAAATGTAAATGTAAAATTACTTTTTATTTCTATTTATTTTTATTATTTTATTTGTACTGAACTGGAGAGAACTGAAACTAAAAATGTATCTTTATTTCTGGATTTATGTTATTTATTTATTTATTTTTACTGAACAAAATGTATGTTTTTTCACATCTATATTGGTAATATCTCTCTGGCACCCCTTTAAAACAAATTTAATTTAATTTTATTTTATTTTGTTTGAACTGAATTGAATTGAATTGAATTGAATTGAATCAAATGTGTCTTTATTCCCACACATCTTTGTTTATTTTCAATATCTCCCTGGCATAACTAAAAACTCAATATGACAGTTTTGACATGGTATTTAGTCATAGTAAATTCATTCCTCGACAGAAAAGCAGATGAGTCACATGCATGAAGATCATAGCTGTTGTGGACGACTCTCAGTGTCTTAGACTGTGAGATTGATGGCGGTGCAGAAGTGTGCGTATGTCTGAGAGAGCATTAATTATTCAGCACCGCTGACAGCTAAGGATTCTTACAGGTAGAGCCAGAAAAACAAAAGCAGGTTTGAGACTATATTTCTAATACCTTTCCAGAATACCTGCTGTTTTCTGCTGCTTTCTTACAGTGGCTTTACTGTGTGTTTGATCTGTGCCTCGGGCAGTGTGCCAAAACTAGACAGAAGAAATCCCCGCATATGCGCCCTCTGGGTCCCAACTGCAAATGCAGGATGCTAATTATCATGAATTGGGATTTTTGCATTCCCCAGTCTATGAATGCAAATGAAGTGGTTTCTCAAATTGTCAAAGAAGAACAAAGAACTATTGTTCAGTTGTTTTATTTGTCTGTACTGTGTTCCAAAGACCGAAATGTGTTTCCAAGAAAGGCAATTGTTGTTTGTCACCGCTATAAACAGATCTTTGTCCAATCACACAGATATTTTCCGCTTCTGAAAGCCATGTCCTCAGGAACCTGCATGTAATTTGTTTTTCGATTCCACAGATTTAAGGTGTATTAGTTCCAGGTGACCTTTGTGAAATGCGGCAGACGAAATATACACAAGAAGACGGAGCCTGTGATGGAAAGAGACTGGAGATGGATATCGATTATGTGTGTGTTCAGAAAGAAAGATGCTCACAATCGAAATCAGATCGACTGGTCCTGGATATAGAGGTATACTGTGAAGACTGACTTCAGTCACAAAAACTGCTCTATTCCTCTCTCTTTTTCATCTTTCTTAGTCTGAGTGTCCAGAATAGAATTAATGTTGAATGCTTTGTGGTCTCTAGGTACTCTTGAGAAATGTTTTTTCTCTCATTTTCCACCTCTTTCTCCCTTTCTGAAAAACAATACACTCTCCGTGCACTATTTTTCGTGAAATGATTAATGGTTTAAAAAAACAGGACTGGAGGGGAGAGTCTTAAAACTTTCATGGAATATGGGTTGACTATTGAAAGCTCTGGAAACAATAGAAATGTATAGCACAGATTTTGATTTAGAACTTGAGAATTGGACAGCTGGGTTTTGATGATTGTGGTACCCCCGCCCCTAGACCCCTGTAAAATATTTACAGCATAAAAAATATGCAGTCCTTATTGAAGTGATTTCTGTAGAATGAAATCTGAAATCGCTTGGCGCTAATAAAGAGGTCTTGGTGGCATATATCTGTTTCTCATCGGGCTCCAGACTTTCCCAGCAATGTTTCTAGTGGTGAAACAGCTAATATTATAAACTAGACTTTTACATTTATTTCTAAGAAAATGCAAATGGAGGATCGCATGGTCTAATAGATGGTTAGCACAACCAAACCAGTTGATTTTTGACATGCAGGATCCCACATATACTTGAAATATGTAGGCATGTATGTATCCACAGTTCTCTTTTGGCAATGAAAAGTGGTGTTTATCTGGTTTATATTTTTCACCTGATGGACAGCAGAAAGACATCACAGTGGCCAAGCAGCTCTGAGGAAAGCAGATACTAATCCATGAGCTTTAGAGAAACCCAGAGTCAGGATTGAAGTGGGACACGGGAGGGAGGCAGGAAAGCCTCACAGTTTTCCTAACACGAAGCAGATCTTAAACCGTCAGGCCCTAATGGAGTCCATCTTTTATTCTGTGACGATTGTGAGGGGCCTGCTGCAGTCTCTGAGGGCCGTCGCCGGTCCCCGCCTCTTACCGCAGACCCTCACGGGCTCTCTGCAGATGTTTGTTTGATCTGGCCTTTAGAGTGCTGGAAAGTCCAGGTTATTTTTGGAGCCACAGTCGCCATTTAATTAAGGCGATTAAGGGATACCGCCAAAGACGAGGAAAATGGTGATTTACGCCTCTGATGGTGTGAGCGATGCGATGCTGAGAGAGAAGCGTCGTCCTGAGTAAACACATCTCAGGGTAATTGACAGTGTGATGAAAGTGTGGACGGCTTTGTGTTTATTAAGAGCCATTCTCAAGTAACCGAAACGGAGAGAGCGAGGAGCCTTAAAATAGTCAAGGTTATGCTTTCATAGTATGATTATACAGTCAACTCCCATGTGCTTGATTTAATCAGCTGCGTATTATTTGATTTATACACGGAAAAATGGGTATATTTATTTTGTGGTTTAATGTCTCGGTGCCAGTGATGGACACTTTGATCAATCAGGAGAGAGTAATTATATAGAACTGTGAATGTATTAATCCTGATTATCCTGTGGTGGATAACTGCCATGTGATATGAATGATATTTCAGAGTTATTAGAATGTGAGATGCTGATAAGCCCACAGCTGCAATGTTGATTTATTAATCCACATGGGCCGTGACAGCATGAATGAATGCACCATGTAACCTGAATTTTAAGCCTATAAGTGTGTTAAATCCATTTAGCTAAACCAAAGAGCTGTTTGGTTTTTGCTATATTTACATTTATTAATTTAGCCAATGCTTCTATCCAAAGCAACAAATGAGGAATACAACAAGGGATTCATCATAAAGAGGCCAGTAACACTTTCTCCTAATGCAAAGTTTCAGACAGAGTAAATTCAGTCAATTTATCTATATAAAATGAATTGCTTTGTCCAAAAATAGACATTAACGTTTATTTAATGCATAAACCATTTAATTTAATATTTACATTTAATTTTACATTTAATATTTAATTCATGTTGCATTTCTAGCAGTAATTATAATAATTTAGTGAGTGAGTGAGTGGAAGACCTAACAATAAGTCATATTTTAATGTAAGGATTTTGGTCAACTGTTTACTATTTCTTCCACAAAGATGAGAATTGTCCCAAGGGGGTTTCTTTTGCAATAATGCGTGGCTGATGGTTCATTATCCTGCCTATTGTATTGCTACTTTCCACATAAATCGATAAAGAGGACAAAAAAAAATATTTTTAATTTTACATGTATAATAAACACAGTAGGTAAATGGTCATTGTACTAAAATATTTGACCAAAATTACAACCAATATAACATACATACATTAACTTCTCTATCTTGCTCTTTTCACATAATAAATTGTACTGTAGCTGTAATAGAAACATATTTATGTTTTTTTCTACAGAGGATGACCTTCACAGCAGTCATTTTCATTTGAAAACACCCCACCATGTCCAACCCATTTCAAAGACCCAGAGGGACCCAGAGCACCTTTATAAATTGAGGATGTGTGAAGCGTCTCCGGCGGCGTGAGTGTGTTTTAATTATACACAAATCACCAGAATGAATGATGGTGGGGTGGAGAAGGGATGCAGGAGGACCGGTGGCTGATAAGATGTTGCCGTGACAACCGTATCCGCGTAACCTCCCGGTTAAAGCAAGTGCTGCGGGGATTAGAAAAGCAAAGCAAAAAGTCAATCGGTATTATCTTCGCAGTTGAGAAAAGGACCGCTGCATTACACAAAATCATTTCCTTCAGATTATAGATCCGTTTCACCTACTGAACATGAATTTATTTGAAAACCTTTGAAAGTTCAGTTTTGACTCTTAAATCTTTGCTCCTTCACTTTAATTACGCTGAATCTGTGAAAGCAAATAAAGATTTTGATCTGTCAATAAGACATATGAGACATATGGAAACCAGGCCAATTACGTGGGTTGTTTGACATTTGGAAGACAGCAGATGCATCCGAAGATGCAGGATATGAGCTATGACGTTTTTTTTTTGTTGGTTTTTTTTTTTTTGTGAAGTGGGCCATAAAGTGTTGGCTGCATCGTTTGGTTTTATATTTGACATTTCGAGTCTGTTGTCGTCTGTACTCAAAGAGCTCTCAGGCTTTGGTGGAAATGCTGTTTATCTCATAAAGACTTTCTTTCAGATGTTTCAAACAAAGCATCACATCTTGAGTCTAAGACATGGCACCAGAACAGAGAACTGAACTGTAACAGCATCATAGAGGCACAAATAGAGAACATCCGTGGAACACACTCAACCCTCCACATGACTACAGCAAGCCTGTAAGTATACTTGAGTCTCCAATCTGCTTTTATTATATAGTTTAGTTTTTGAAAATTGATTGTTCCATCATCAATATGTGAGAATGTGATATCTTTATGCATCAGATTATTTAATGTTGAATTTAAAAATTGAGATGAAAGGTGTTTTCATCTCAATTAAGGTAATTTAGAACTTTTTTTTTTGTATATTTAAGTTTTGTATATAATCTACATGTATTATGGTTGAAATAAATTAGGTTTGGTAAGATGTAAAAAAAAAAAATTATTTACATTTATTACAATTTAAATAACACTTTTCTGTTTGAATATATTTTAAAATGTAATTTATTCCTGTGACGCAAAGCTAAATTTTCAGCATCATTACTACAGTCTTCAGTGATCCTTCAGAAATCATTCTAATATGCTGATTTGATGCTCAAGAAACATTTATCATTACTATATATTTTTTTTTTTTTTTTTTTTTTTTTTTTTTTTTTTTTTTAGCATTTTATAGCATTTATTTGTAATTATTGAAAAAATATCTTCTATCACTTTTGATCAGTGTAATTCTTGCTGAATAAAAGTATTAATTTCTCTCAAAAAACTTAATCTCTCCACTTTTTTTGTTCTGCTGCATGGAAATCTTTCATCACTTCAGTCAAACAGATCAGTGTGTACTTGGTATGGAAAAGTACTTATATGTTCCCCTATAAAGTGTGTAGCGAGTGCCTAAATGGGTGTGAAGGGGCTGTTGAGAGCGTTCTGTGTGACGAGGGGGGGTAATTGGCATTGTGCAGGTCCACATTACCCCACCATTAATACTCTTAATGATCCGCAGGCTGACAGTAAATAGATGCTGGAGAGCGCCTGGTCTGACCGATATCGAGTGAACTCTCCACAGAATAAAAGGGCCTCACTTCTCACTTTTAGCTGATGCCGTTCTCTTTAGCCTAAATATCACCTCCTCCATGTTTTACTTCAGGTAAATAGTTCTATTCTTGGTTTCCTTTTGTTTGATTTTAAAGAGCTTTGGACCGGATCACAGCTAGTTTAATGTACAAAGGCATAGCTGGGATTTCATAAGTGAGAATTTGTGTGGTAAGAAGTTGTACGAGTAAGCAAATCTGTGAAGAAACAACTTGGACAATGTCCTGACCTCAGGCAGCTCAGCTCAGATGTCTAGTTAAGTTTCTGCCAGAACATTCTGTACAGACGATTTGATTAAACTTTTGACATGTGACACATCAGTGCCCTGCACAGCCTTTATTTTAATCTAATCTTCACCCTTTCATAGGCTGCAGGTCAAGATCACATCCAGAGCATCTCCACATAATGCTTCTTTATCAAATCTGTTGTTATTGCAGTAACTTTTTGTTGTTGTTGTCGAAGATCTCTGTTACTAAGATAAAGGATTCTCTTATTCAATATGTGTTGTCTGAACAGCAGTACAATCACAGCAGCATGTGTAGGACATATCAAACATGGCAACCATGCTGAACTTAATAATAGCCTAAAGGCACTATATGTTGGTCTGAATTACGGCAGGATCCACATGGGACACCCGTCAGTAGCAGCAGGACTGACTTTGCATTAATATTCAGCTGTGAGTATCTTTGTCTCGTTGTCTGCTGCGTGTTTTTCATTTATTAGGGAATAACGCACATTATTCCTTAATTATATTTTAGTCTTTCCAAAAACATTTATACTGATTTTTTTTTTAATATTAGCAATAATAATTATTATAACAGTTTAGCAGACTACTTACATCAAATGCATGTGAATATCGGTTGTACCTCCATATCTCACAAAATTATTCTTATTATAGAGATTATATTTGCTTAGTTTAATGATCAAAGCTCTGTAGTTTTTATTGTGGAAGGCATATAAAACATATAATGCAATGCAATACAATGATAACTGAGAGAAAATTGATAAATGTATCACATTTGAGTCATGTTTTAACATGATATTTCTGAAAATGATTTATGGGCAATCAAGTAAACCAAAGTTGATTTAGTCCAGTAAGTATTCATTTTGCAATATTACTAACATTTATAAAAATCAGCAAAAATTTCACAGCAGAAAAACTAAAAGGGCCTTTTACTTGCTGAAAAGTATAATCTATCAATGAAATGACAGAAGGCATGTAAAACATTGTTTTTATCTTGTTAATAATTTAGAGACCTTAGAAAATTGTGTGGGTTTCTTTCTTCTGTTGAACCCAAAAGAAGATATTTTGAAGAATGTTGGTAATCAAACAGTTGACAGCAGTCAATGACGTCCATAGTGTGGAGAAAAACAAAAACAATGCAAATCAAAAAAATACTAATAACTATTTGATTATCAACATTCTTCAAAATATCTTCTTTTGTGTTCAACAGAAGAAAGAAACTGATACAGGTTTAGCAGGAAATAATGACAGAATTTTCATTTATGGACAATCTATGCCTTTAAAATAAGCATTGTTTTAGAAGTGTATAAATATTTGCATGAAACTAGTGTGATACAAGTTGAAAAAAATATTGCCTGTGGTATTCCACATCATCTCTGGCATGCTGCCGATTACCACAGACAATAATTTTGTCTTTGTCCCGCAGTTTGTATAAACAAAAATCATTTGTTTTGAACC
The DNA here is from genome assembly GCF_018340385.1 of Cyprinus carpio. NCBI lineage: Eukaryota > Metazoa > Chordata > Actinopteri > Cypriniformes > Cyprinidae > Cyprinus > Cyprinus carpio. Next base: position 4,489,718 of record NC_056613.1, on the reverse strand, counting down.
CAGAATATTCTTTTAAGCCTTGTTTTGTCTTAATAAAGAGATATGGAATTCATTTAATTAAAAAAACTAGAATTCTAAGCCTCAAATGCTGTCTTTTTATCCTTTGTAGCATCAGGAAAGTTCATAGATTTGGTGAACAAAGATCTGGCCTTGAGTTTTATCCAGCATCCCTCGACGGTATTGATGAGTGCGTGTGGAGTTTCAGTGCATGCGGTTTCTCACAGTGTGTGGTGAACAGACAAGCTCTTCCTTTTTAAATTACAATCAGAGACTCAACACTGACACCTGCATGAACCGCACAGCCTCCATTTGACAGTGAAGTTTCATTAGGCTTCTAAATGGAACATTTTCCAAGTTGTGTTTCCACCACTGCAGGAATACTAAAACAAACACCTAGAACTAGTCCTTTTTGGCCAGTTTCCACAATCTTTAGGTATAAATTTTACGTAATAACATCTATATGACTGATGTGTTGTATAAAAGCGCTCTGCGTCCAGCATGATATAAGATATAGGTGAGGGGTGACGATTGTTATCATGCTCATAAATCCTCACGCTGCATTTGCTCAGTTTGTCCCCACCGTTCGGCATCTGTAGCGCTGTAGGCTTTGATGTATTTAGATGTATTAATTTATTCCCCATGTTCCTGCCAGTCCTACATAATGGGGTCCTGTTCTCGTTTAATGGGCCTTACAAAATTCATAAGGTAATTACTGTGAGTGATTGGATTAGGTTAAAGCACAAATGTGACTTTGTACTAGCAAAAGCTAGTCTAAGGGAAAGTGTCTGGCTTTTTTTGGGTCAGATTTATGGGAAAAGATTTACATAAAATAATCAAGGGCTGGCTACAAAAACAATTCGATTTATTTTAATCAAGACAAATGCACTCTTCTCACTTCATCGGTTTTGTATCATATTTGAACCAGTGAGCTTTCGGGGGTGGGGTGGGGGGGGGACTGGCAATGGATGGAAAGATTTATCCTGTTTGTCTGAGAGATTTGATTCTGGTGGCACAAAGACTACAGCCTTTGATCCAATTACAGTTTATGTATATCCCGGGTCACTTCCTGTCCCGCAGTCATAGCCTGAGGTAGCGGCCCACAATCTCGACTCTGTCGAATTATTGAGTTTGTGCCCTTAAGCCACTCTTTCTTTCCACATCCGTGACTGTGTGTGTATTTCTGTGTGCTTGTGTAACCGTTCGGCCTGGGCTAATGTTTCAGAGGGTCACCAGCTGTGTTTCAAACATCTGTTCCTCATAGAAGCAGCCATGGATCCCATTTCCTCGATCCCTGTCGTGTTTAGAAAGAGAGATTAAGCTTTGTGCCGTCTACGGAGGGTCTCCTCCTCTCTTTGACTCATCTTCACCGCCTGCTTAGCTGCAAATCAAACGAAACTGTCTGAGCCATTGGCTGACGTTGATGGACAGGGGTTTGAGAGGTGCAGTGTTTTTCATTAGACACGCAACTGCAAACCCCCTTCCGTGGAAAGAGTCTATCTTTCAGAGCTGATGTGTTCTGATAAATATACACAATGTCTCTTCCTTTCTTTAATTGAAATTTAGATATTAGAATCCATCAATTCTAGAAAAATTTGTTGCTTTTTTATTGGTAAAGGTCTAAATTGAAAGCAAAACCTGTCTAAAAACCACACGTTTTTTAATCCAAACTATAAATTAGTTTAGAATCTGCCAGAACAATTACGTTCTCGATATGTAAATCCTTGATCCATTTCACAGATGCATTTTCAAACAAATCTGTCTGTTTTGAGTTCTCCACGCGTCTGACTAATGAGCTAGTTGAGAAATGTGACTTCAAGCTCTTATAGAAGCAGCTGTGGAGTCTATTACCAGAAATAATGTTTAAACATGTTTTACAGATCCGTCTTTTAGAAAACCTGTAGATCATTCTTTATTTGAGTTAATGTATAGTCACCTACATCTTGGTGAAATGTTTAAAAATATATATTTTATAGCAATTCTATATACAGTAGACACACACATAAAAGTGATGTTTTTGTTTTAACAACAGTAGAGGGCAGTCATACACCTGAGTGCTTTTAAATACACCTTAAAAATCTTCATTATTATCTTAATTATCTGAAATTCATGTCATTCTCCATATTGCACGTTATTACACGTTATAAGGATATTATACACACCTTGTGCATTGTGTCCTTAAGTTCCTGTATATTTTCCTGTACTTTTAGACATGATGCCAATAAAGTAATACTATTATGTTTTTTTTTTTTTTTAGAAACTACCACTTTGATATCCTTTGGTGTAAATATCATGTTAAATATCATATCAGTTATATAAAATGTTAATCATAAAGCACCTGATATCATCACCTTACTATAGTACTTTTTGATAAACTGATATATACATAAATAAATAAAACGATTTTTCATACAAAAATAAAATAGTTTACTTGTAAATCTTATCATATTTCGTGTTTGTAAGCTTGTATTTGCATGCATATATTAATTTCCATGTACCTACAAACCGTGGTCCGTGCGTTTTTATTTAGTAGGATAATTAAACAATGCTAAAGTAACAAAACTTTATATGATTTTGCATGTAATTGCTTGTTTTTCAGATTGTAATGTATTGTCATCATGCATGTAAAGGACGCTTCCATAGGACAGAGGGAAAGGGAAGTCGTGGCCTAATGGTTAGGAGTCGGACTCCCAATTGAAGGGTTGTGAGTTCGAGTCTCGGGCCGGCAGGAATTGTAGGTGGGGGGAGTGCATGTACAGTTCTCTCTCCACCTTCAATACCATGACTAAGGTGCCCTTGAGCAAGGCATCAAACCCCCAACTGCTCCCCGGGCGCCGCAGCATAAATGGCTGCCCACTGCTCCGGGTGTGTGTTCACAGTGTGTGTGTGTGTTCACTGCTCTGTGTGTGTGCACTTCGGATGGGTAAAAGCAGAGCAAGAATTCTGAGTATGGGTCACCATACTTGGCTGAATGTCACGTCACTTCGTCACTTCGCATGTCATCATGCATGTAAAGGACGCTTCCATAGGACAGAAGATGAGGGGGTGAACGGGGTGGGCGTTAGGACCCCGCCGCATCCTCAGCAGCAGGGTTTGCTCTGAGTGTGTGTGAGTGTGTGTGTGTGTGTGTGAGTGTGATTGAGCTCTTCACTGCAGGACACATTCAGATCCCAGTATCATCCGGACTGCACACATCAACCCCCTCTCTGTCTGTGGATTTGGACTTTTTATACTGAGCGTCAGCAAGGAAAACAGGCTTTTAAATGCCATTTATGTATAGCTCAAAAAGTTCTTTTCATTTTTTTCTTTTTCTCTGAATTTTGGGATTCCTTTTTGTTTTCGATGATCACTTTTAATACATGGAAATATCTGACCATGTCATAAGTGTTTTTCAGATGCACTTTGTTAATCAGAAGAATCTCCGTAGCGTTGTTATCGCTGGATATATAAATGAATGAACTGTCAGAAATGCTGCTGTGCAGGGATTATTGCGCGCTCATGATGCGTGATCGGAAGGAATGCGAGGCGCGCGGTGAAGTGGAGCGGGTTCGAACCCGGGAGCGTCTGGACGCGACTGTCGCGGGTCTGACCGAGCTGGAGTATCTGAGACAGAGACAGGAGCTGCTGGTCAGGAGTGTGTTGAACTGTCAGGAGCTCGCGGGAGAGGACAAACCCTGCCTTACCGTGGAGGACAGCTATCTGAACACTGAAGAGAAACTTCTGGAGGAAAATATTTTATTACTTAGAAAACAATTGGTGAGTAACGGAAACGGATTTTTTTTAGTAGTATTATTGTTGTTGTTGATGTAGTTCATATGTAGTGCAACCTTTCTCTAGCCTATATTTCTGAAGAAAAAAAATGCATTACTTTTTTTTTTTTTTTTTTTTTTTGTAATTGTAATTGTAATTAAATATCTCTTACAAAAATACTTTGGCAGTACCATAGTACAGTGATGGTAATACTATGTACTTTTTTTATACAATACAAAATGTCATGTACCATTGTATTTGCATGGTATTCCAAGGGTATACTTACAAAAATACCATGGTATTACCAAGGTACATGTCCATTTTGTAAGTGATGATAATCCCACAGTACTATAGTATGTATGAAAGAGGCACAGTATAGCCATGGTACCACCACTGTACATTTTTGCAAGGGAGGTCTCATAACTAAACTGAGAATAAAAATGAATTTGTATGATTTTGAATGCAATTAAAAAAGAAAACTATTTATATTGTGACTTCAGAATGGCATTGAGAATTTTCATATTTCTAATTTGACATTTAGTTGTATCGAACTAAATTAAAATCTAAAATCTATTTGAATTTTAGAATAGTAGAAAATAATAGTATATGAATAATGCAATAGAAAAAAGTTTTTTTTAATTATTTTTGCCTTTGCAGTCATGTGGTGATTATAGCTCAGACCCTATACTCATTAGAATGACATTAAAGCAGAAAGAGAACCATTTAAATCAAACTTCCTGGAAGCAGTAGAACATCCCTGAGTTTCTAATGCAAGTCTAGGAGGGGGTCCAACCGGCCTGAATGAGATTAGTTGATGGGTTTCAATGGAAATGAACTTTTTACAAGCCCCCTGCTGTCTTTAGAGGATGACCAAGATTAAATTTAACAGTTGGGCCAAAGACACCTGGTTCCACTTGAGGTATTTGCAAACATTACCATTATCGTAACCCTACGGGCCCACGCATTGTGGTTAATGTATTGTATACAGAAAAGAATTACAAGGTTTGGATTTGTTTCCTGGCTTTGCTAAAGCCTCAGACATGTACACAAGTGGCTTGAGCCTAACCCCACTTGTTTATCTTGAGGGCAGTTTGTTTGCAGGCCTCACACCCAGAACTACATTAAAGTTAATGGTAATTTGTGGATCATATAATGCCTAATGTCCTTATGACGTTCCAAAAACAAACAATCAATCCTCTTTGGTCTTTGACTAAGCTTAACTAAATGAATTGAGTATAAACCAGAAATTTAGACACTGTCGTCCCAAACCCAGGCCCAGGATATCAACAGTGGTCTGGGGTTAATTTGATGCCGTTTCAAAATAACCGTCGGTGTGCTCTGCAAATGGCACTTTGTGTAAAAATGGTCTGCACAGCCCAGCATGCTGAGAGCTCAGGGCCCATAAATCACTCGCAGCCCGCCTGTCAGGACCAGGCTTTTTTACAGCCTCGGACTGCAGCAGAAGAAACGCCATTCCACTGCTCCATATAGCCTGGAATCTGCACTGCATTACTTCCCCTGTCAGCAAACAGCAGTTAAAATTTGCAGCAGATAACATGCCTCTGATTATAGGTCATTTGAAGTAATGTCCGTCTGCTTTGAAGGGGCTACATTTTCCTCAGTCTGTCGTTTCACCACGCTTAATCTGGAATGCAGCACATGATACGGGTGTTGTCAGATGCATCCAATTGCTCTCAAGCGGTGTGTCAAAGTCGAACAGTTATTCCCATACGAGGTGTGACTCTAATTTAGTTCATTACATCTGTCTGATCAGAGCCGTGAGGCCACCGGCATTGAGAAATGCAATTGTTTCCAGACTGTTGTTAGGGCTGCAGGGCAAATCTTCTAAATGAAAAGGCAAACAATCTTAGCAATTATGAAGCTGCTAAACTACTAGACATGCATGAAACCTTGTATTAACATCTTTCCAAAACGTATTGTTTCCTTATAGAACTGCCTCCGGAGGCGAGATGCAGGTTTGATCAACCAGCTCCAGGAATTAGACAGACAGATCAGTGACCTGCGGTTGGACACGGAGACTTCGCATGAACATGTGGAAACGGACAGCCGGCCAAGTTCAGGTTAGTATCTGTTGTGAAGCATAACACTTTGAGAGGCACTGCATGTTTGATCATCAAAACAATCTAAGCAGTCAGCGTAGGCGGAAAGGATTTCCAATAAAACATTTTTAATGATTGTTAATCTTCAACAACCACCCGAGGGAGGTAATCAGACGTCCTGTTCAAATTATATCACTTTGCACAAGACTACTTTATGTGCTTTGGGCCTGTAGTAGCTTGTGTACCTGCAAGCCCTAATGTCTGTTGGAAACTGCTTAGCTGTTTTGCTTAAGCACTAATTTGGTAATACGAACAATCTGCACCCTGTGCTAGAGGCCTGCTGCAGCTCCACTGGTTTACATTCCAAATACGAGAGGTCATTTTAGTGCTGGGACTGACTGCACTTTTGTTGGAGGAAGGTTGTATAAAGTGGAGATTGATTACACATGTCTCTGAAAGTCTCGATTGTTAAAGTGGCCTTATAACCGCTTCTAATGTGAAGATGGAGTTCTTCAATCTTTGAGTTGGAATTATTTTCTTCAGCCCAAAGGCGGATTTTTGTTCTATGCTGTTTGTAGTAGTTGTAATGGGTTTATTCCTAACTTCGCCATTTTAATGCAAATATCAATTGTGATGTATGGAGATCTGGTTCCTAGCTCTGTTTCCTCTTGCAAATGGATACCTTCCTGGTAGCTACATTATTCAAATTGTAATTGGATGTAGGTTCCACAAAAGAGCTCAGTTAAGAGCGGAAAAGCACAGTCTTTGCATTGTCCCCTCATTCCTGAAGATGTAAAATTAATGTGTTAATCTCTCGCCCTTTTTCCCCCAGGCTTTTACGATCTAAGTGACGGTGCTTCAGGATCCCTCTCCAATTCCTCCAACTCTGTCTTCAGCGAGTGTTTGTCCAGTTGTCGTTCCACCACCTGCCTGTGCACTCCCCTCGACACCTCGCTCTGTGCCTCCGATGGAAGGCTTAAGCCTGCAGGTGAGGGTCTTCTTGTGACGGTTTGAGGTTTCTGGGTCATTCCAACTGGTCTTACCCATCAGCACTGTTCCATGTAGTCTTGAAATGCTGTTCCCTTCTTTAGCTTTGTTAACCAAATGCAGAACTATTTACTTAATGGTGATTTCTTCCTCTGGCTTAAAAGCTGGTGTCACAAAGAAAGGCCGCTTTGTTCGTATGTTTCTAGTTTCTTCAGATGACATCAGTTTTTGTGTTGCATTTCTCTTAGCAGAAAGCATTCTGTAATCACTTAAGCTTGACTGTGCAAATAGAGGTGAAACGAGAGAAGTTTGGTTTCACAGCCCTGCTGATGGCTCTTCCAGCCACACCTATAAGCTAGCAACAAAAGGCTCATTAGCACATGGAAACTAATTAACCTCCCACCCAGCTAAGCACTAGAACTCTTGGAATTAGAAATAATCTGCTCTCACAGGCCATAACATCACAAAATTAGCTGTTTTAGTAATCTGACGTTGTCTTTTCTTGTAGTTTTAACTGTTGTGTCCTCTGGGATTTACAGATGAGCTGGGCAGTTGTGCCGAGTTTGATTGCCATTGTGAAGACTCGAGTTCTGGAACAGTCCGCCAGTCTCTTTCTGCATCCTACTCCCCTTCCCCAGATGGCTCCTGCGATGTCCTGTCCAAGTTCCACTGTGACCTCATTGCCAAAAACGGTAATGATGTTTACCGGTACCCCAGCCCTCTCCATGCGGTGGCTGTCCAGAGCCCCATCTTCTTTCAATCCATGACTAGTCACCTAAAGGACGATTGTAACCTCTCTAAGCCTGGTGAAGCATCGAGTGATGAACAGAAACCTGAGCAGGTTGTGGGCAACCAGAATTCATCTTGGCATGCTTCTCAAACACTCCCAAACAAAAAACTAGATAGTTATATATTTGGGCTACTTCAGAGGAGGGCGCAACCCTTGAGGACCAACAAACCCAGAACAAGCATTAACACTGACCCATCCAAGAGCATTTTAAGGCAGGCTAGTCTTTGTTCAAGGGCCCCTGCTGCTCTCCAGGCCCAGCAATGGACCTCTGACCTCAAGCCTAACTGGCAGACGTGTTTACAAAATGCATTAGCAACTAGCACTGAGCCAAGCACAGCGTCGCCACAAAGACAGTGGTCTGCTGAGTCCAAGGGAGGAACCCTACAAAATAGAGCATACTTTTCTCCAAATCAGCCACAGAACGGTTACACACCCACCATTGATAGCAACACTAGTTGCATCTTGAAGAAGAAAGTTTCTGGAGCCATTAAAGGCCAGCCATTAAGTGTTGCATCGAAGGACTGCCAGGATTTAGGCAGCCCAAATGCAGTTTCCTCTCCCAAACTCAACAAGCATTCTTATTACACTGTGGAGGACGATAAATCTGGACAGGCAATGAAAGCAAGTCCTCTTAAGAGGAGTCCTAAGGCTCAGGATCCAGCAAGTTGTGGTAAAGACGCCGAACAGCTGGCTCCAGAGTTGCTCAGCCTTGGTTCTTCTTCTCAAAGTCAAGATGAGGGAGGTCAACTGGTCAGTGGCCAGTACATCTCTGCTCAGAAACAGAATGTAAATCTCCGCAAGGGTGGCACCAAGAACATCAAGATTGTTAAAATGAAAAATTCCACCAGTGCCAAAAGTAGACCTCAAGTTTCCGAGCATGTTTCTGAGACTGTTCGTGACAAGCATCGGACAGGATCTCGGCGGTCTCGACAAGTGGACGACGTCCACCACTTGCACAGATCCTCCAAGAAGGCCTCCACAAAAGCCAAGAGAATTCCTGCCTCCATCCCTGAAGGACGAATCCTGGAGAAGCACACCAGTTCCACCGGGGGTCGATCTTCTGCCCAGAGACACCACGGACATCACCGACATCATGAGGCAGTGTTGGCCAAACCCAAGTACAAGCGCAACGACTACCACCGGCGGCCAAGGGGTCTCCACGAGATCCCATATGAGGAGGCTTTCAAGAGGGCTCACCGCAGGCAAAAACGCGAAATGCTGGGCCACACGTCAGCCATGTACTTGCCGTCTAATGCACAGTACACCAGCCCCTACTCCTATGTGGGCAGCGACTCTGAATATTCGGCAGAGTGCGCCTCCCTCTTCCATTCCACCATTCTGGACACAAGCGAGGATGAGCGCAGTAACTATACCACCAACTGTTTTGGGGACAGCGAGTCGAGCGCTAGCGAGGCGGACTATGTGGCTGAGAGCAGCACTAGCAGTGACTCTGAGGGGAGTGCAGGGGTCAACTGGCCCCAATTCAGCCAGGCGGGTACAGGATCCCATGGAATGACGTCAGCACAGGCTAAGGCATTTGTCAAAATCAAGGCTTCCCACAACCTGAAAAAGAAGATCTTACGTTTCCGATCAGGCTCGTTAAAACTCATGACCACAGTGTGAAAGATTTGAGGAACACTGGGATCAGTTAGGATGCAGCCAATCAAATTGGCTTCTCTCCCTTATTACACAATCAAGTGCCTAGACAGAAATCAGCTGCACGGCCTAAAACTGCCTGTCGGTCAGCTGGGAACTCAAGTTCTGTCCAGCACAATGCCTTCCCCTGCACTTTTTAGCCGCCTGATGTAATTGTCTGTAGACTTTTTTCATTTTTTTTTTTTGTATTTATTTTTTGTATTTACTTTTTCTGTGATGCATCTGCATAGCAAGTACTATGTTAATGCATTGTTCATACATGGTTTACTTTTTTAAAAAGATATTTATAACTTAATATATTTGGTTAGTCATGCGTGGAATAGGAAGTATGACTGAGCTGAAGCAGTGTATTACAGACGCAGTCTGAGAAGTGTCCAGTGCTACCAAGACTAGTTCACCTGCTGATTGTTAAGAGCTTTTGTTAAATGCACATTAAATATGCATGAGCAACAGCTTCACCATTTACCTTATTAGCTGTAAATTACCCTTTTGTAAAATAAATGTTAATGTATGTTGTTTTCTTGTGTCCTTTTATTCTTTATTAAATCCCAATTGTTAAAATCATTCGGTGTCTTTGTTTATTTGATGGTTGTGGCTGGTTTTCTATGTACTTTTGAGTACTTAACCATGTTAAATTAGCATCACATGTTACTAAACAACCCACTTCTGTTTATTCTTATGGCCTGGATTCGAATCTTTTGATGTCAAGGGAATGTTAAACCACCCCAAACCCATTTTTAGAGCCCATAGCAGTTAAATGTGCCATCTACTTTTAGTCTCTGTATGCATTTAGCAAACAAACAATTAAAGTTCTTCCTTCATGCCATCTCTCCATGCCATGCCATGCCAGCAAACTCACGTCAGTCGAAACAGTGTAGAAGGTCTCCTCTGGCACTAAAGAACATAATGAAAACATGAGGATCAGATGTTGCATTTATTTTTGATTTGAATGCATTTTTGCAACAGACATCTCAGCTGTTGCTCAGATGACCTGGAGAGAAAAATAGATTAAACATAGAGGACAGATATCAGAAAATGTTTCTTAAAGCTGAATATTTAGTGCAAGACAAAAGTTCAAACAAGTAAACCTGTTGAACTCAAGACTGCTGTCCTTAAATAAGTATCTGACCTTTCATATCTGGCTTGTGTCCCTCACAGTCACATTGGAGAGATTTCCCCTTCTGTTTCCAGAATCTAGCAGAGATGGCCTCCTGGAATAGGTCTGGCTCTTTAAAGCATAATGCGTCTGTTTAGTTTACCACAGCTGTGTGAAAACCAGACAGTGTTCTCCTCTTTCTGGCATTTAGGAGCACATGGCTTTTTCTGCCTGGTTACAAGATGTTTCTTTATCCGTGCTGAGACCACAAAATCTCGTAATCGGAGCCTGTTAGATGATAGTTTATTTAGCATGCACGATAACCATAGATATCCAACATAAAGGAATTAAATGATTAGAGTATAGGAAATTCATTAAGATGGTGTCAGATTTCTCGAACATCTATGTGCATCCATATTGTGGTTGCTAAATATTTTGACCTTAAAGTTTTTTTTTTTTATGAAATTGAAGATGATTGCCAAAAACAAAAACAAGAAAGCACAGTGTAATTTGCAGAACGTTTAAGGAGTTCTTTCTAAGAAGTTCTCGGGGAATTTAGATGTCAGCATTTTTGAGGTTTTGACTGTAACTGGTTTCCATTGTCTTTCTGTGAAAATACAGGCAATGAAGACCAAGATATTTAGATCTGGTTGGTATTATACATAATAAAAACAAATGAACCGTGATTACTTTGGTTTTTGGTCATGATAATGAAATTAATGCACCACGTTTTTACATGAAATTTAATGTCAGTGTTGTGTGATATCATCACTCTACTATGGTATTGCCACAGTACTGTATGTTTAGTTTTTTGGACATGTATTATCCCAATACCATATTTTTGGTTCTATACCGAAAATACAATTGTATATGAATATCATGGCATCTGCTATCACCTTGGTGCTTTTCTGTGAAGGTTAAATGTTAGTTGAGGGATCAAACATGATTTTTAGCACTATTTTTATTGATGTTTTTAGTACTCTCTGTGTAATTAAATAACGTTACAAAGAAGGCCAAAAGAAGTTCAGATTTATCAGTGACCTTGTTTTTGTACCCTGATGAATCCGTACTATTGCTGTAGCTTACATTTGTGCAGAGGGCAGTTGTGGTCGCTCTGGCGCTCAAGGTCAGTTGGGCCCAGTGGAGCATGCGGGTTGGGGCCCGAGACAGTGGCCTATGAGAAGCATGCAGTCGGTGTTGATTTAGCCTTGCTTCTGAGTTACTCTCCAGGGCCCAATGACTCTCTCAGGCCTGTCAGAGATCATGCACAGATCAATCTTCCTTTGAAACTAGCTCATCCAGCCAGGTCAGCGAGAGGCCAAGTTGGTAAACTTAATACATGGACAACTGGTGGATAACCCACGCAAAACAATCTCCCCACCAGAAACCAGGGCGCTCTCTTCTCCGACTCATTGTCAGGAGAGAATTTCTCAGAAGTATCTTGATTTCAGCCAGTGAAGGAGATCAGATGGCTGTGGGGCTTTTAGTGTTGCGGTACGTCATATGCACTGCAGGCTCTCTGCTTCATGCAACCGGTAAATAGATCTTCACCTCTCTTAAGCCCCTGGCTTTAGTTTTATTGGTTGTGTTCAGTATTGATTGAAGAGAGCTTTAAAGATTTTCAGCATCATTGCATTAGCAAAACCAGAGATAAACAACTGGAAGAGCTGATGATATTTTAATATCGTTTACCTTTATTGTGATGCTCACCTAATCGGTATGAACTTTAATAAAAAACATGTAAGCCCCTCTAAGTCCCACCTGCCTTGGTTACTGCATTTATTTAATATTTGATTTTTTCTTCTATATTTCTTCTTGATAAAGATTTACATTTTTTTTTTTTCAAGATATAGAAATGGGGAAAAAAGCCTTTTCTCTCTGGATATAGTTTGTGTGACTTGCAAAATGCTTTTGGTCAATTGGTTAACCATAGTTTGGTTACCCATGTTTTTGGTTAATTTCCATATTAAAGTGTTTAAAACCACTCAAACATAGAGATATTTGTGGTTACTTGTATTAAAAGCTTGTCTGAGAAAATAATGGATGCCAACAGTTGTAAATGCTTCAAGGTGGGGCTTAGCAAAGGGTCAGCTTGAATGATCAAAATTTGAGCTTTTTTAATGTGTCTGTTTATTCTTAATTAATTCCCCAAACTAAATAATCACATAAATGAAGACATCTGGGTCAAATCTGGATTAAGATAAACTAACATGTTCTCTACACTATCGTTAATATTAAAATGAAGAAAGTTGGTCCTTCATGTCATCAGTTTCACAATCAGTTTATTTTTATAATGTTCCATTTGGATCTATAGGGATGTTAGGGATCGTTTGTCAGACAGGACAGTAACATGGAACTGTTTAACATTGATTTGCACTTTTATTGCTCTAAATTATAGTTCTCGGCCTGTTTCAGATTTTCTGCGGCACATGAAAGGCGTCGTTTTTCTTTCTCTTCCAAACGTTTGGCCTCATCTGAACTTCTGACTCTGGAGTTAATGAAGTCAAAACAAATAGCCGCTTTCTAGTTTCCATCATGATGGCGGTTCAACAGGCACTAATACCCAAACACTGTCACATTAAGCTGAATAATGCATTAGCCACAATGCAGCGTCCCACCCATTGTCCTTTCCCTTGCCCCTTCTCAAGGATACACTGAGAACCCGTTAGAGTTTCCATAGATCTACAATTTCAACTGCATTCAGTCAGCACTCAGATTAGTGTAAAGAGGCCCCATAGCGAGCATCTTTGGGCTTGTTTTCTCCTTGAACTTCTTGATTTCCACCGATGGCTCTCCTCAGTTCCTCCTCGGGTCTTTCTTGGTAATTACGGCTCTCTGTTTGTTCAACATCTCTTAAGTGGTGCGTTCATCAGGCTCAATGACCCGGCTCTGAGGAGTGACACTGGCTTTGAGAAGAACAAGAGATGCTGTGTATGTGAGAGAGACACTTTGTTTGTGAGACTTCTGACTTCCCTTTCCCCGCAGCGGTCTTTCCTCCTCCACTGATCTTCAAACAGTCACCAAGAGTCATAAAGTTAAATGGGAGGAAATGGATGACAGATATGGAGATACTGGATGTGTAAATCAAAAGGGACCAGACCCAGACAGACCACAACATCTCCGCCTGTGTCCTGACCCCCTCTGCTCAGATCTGGATGTGGATAAAAGACTTTAGTGTGATGCAACATGTCTATCCATAAAAGCTAAAAAAATATCCAGAGTACACCTGTTATTAACGTGCATCGGACAATCCATAAAAGCTTGAAAGCTTTTCAGTTTTAACTGGCTAAAAGCGTGCATGTTCAGAGAATGTATGTGACCCGGGGTGTGTAACTCTGGCCCTGTGTACACCTGTTATTAACGTGCATCTCAAATGTGTCTCCTGTGACCACTTGTGATCTCATTTTGTCCAGATTTCCTGCCTACATGCATCACTTACTGCTGGGTATTGATAAAGCAGAAAAAGTTTTTAAATGTTTACTTTTTATTTGTTTTATATGTTAAATGATATTATATTATATTATATTATATTATATTATATTATATTATATTATATTTATTTATATTATATTATATTATATTATATATTATATTTATATTTATTATATTATATTATATTATTATATTATATTATATTATATTATATTATATTATATTATATTATATTATATTATATTATATTATATTTGTTAAGCTATTAACTAACCTTTCATTATTCATTTTGTTATCTGGCATCAAAAAGATCTATGATGTCTCATATGAGCTTTTTTATTTAAATAAAGTTATTTTTAACATTTATTTTACATATTTTTACATATCCAAATTTTGTATTACACAGACACGTCCATATAATCCATATACGGATTAAAATGGATTATACTTGTATTTATTGTTTACATGTATTTACATGTTTACATGTTATTACAATATGTATAATAAAATTATATTATATATTTTGTATTGATTTATGTCTATATACAAATTTACTATATTACATTATTTCTTGTACTCTTGTCATCTTGATGTTATTTTGACATATTGTGTTGACATATGTTTTGACATATTTTTACTTATTTACATGTCTATTTATTATATATGTATGTTTTTTTACATTTATTTTTTATATTTATACATTTATTAAATTAATTTGTATGGTCATTTAATTTATATAATTTATCAAATTATTTTTTTTATTACCTTGTATATCTTTTTAAACAGGACTTTAAGTTATTCCGTTTACTCTTGACTTCTTGCCATTTAAAGTTATTTTTAAATTAGATCATATTTTAAAAATATTTAATATTTATTTGCTTTCTTTGATTTTGTCTATTTATTGTATATTTCTATATGGCATATATGTCTAAGACTTTTTTCAATGCCAGTCTCACCAGCAAATTCCCATTCTTGCATGAATAATAAATAATAAAGTATATTAAGTATTAGAGCCATATGCTGAATATTATATCTGTTCATATTAGCATTCACACTACAAATATGATGTAGTCAAATGTGTTTCTGACTACCTCAGAATATGATTTTAATGACTGAATCATTATAATACCATGTAACAGGGCCTCCGACGACAGAAAGCAGTGACATTATTATTATTATTCTGCGTCGACGCCACACGCTCCTTGGAGATCAATAAATACCCCCACGATTCCCAGCTATCTGCAATCTTGGGAACCAGTAGGAATTGCTGTTTACCAGCAGCGCCCAAATCCGACAGGCCATAAGTCACCCGCAAACAGATAAATGCATCTCTATTTAAATGAGCTCCTTGGCTGACCTCTAAGAAAGCCCTGCAGGGTTTCGGTGGGAGAGATGTGTGTTTAATGGACGAGAGCCAGGCAGGTGATTATTGTGAAACACATTGTCTCCTTAATAGACATTTTTCCCCCTCTTAGTTTCTCCCCGGTGTGTCATCAGAGCTCGAGTCCTGCTGCGGCCAGCCGTCGAGGGAGGGGTCGTCTGCACCCCGAGGGGTGACAGAGGGGCTTGTGGAGGTCACCGGAGCCTGTGGGGAGGGGAGGGGAGAGGGGCTGGTGGTCTCAACAGGACCCTATACTTCATTTGCATGTTGAAAACAGGCTTGAGGGAGTCAAGGGACACTTTTGACCACCTATATTTGATGTTGTCTTTAAGGGGGGAGGGAAGGAGGGACTTTGCTTTTCAATGAGTTTCAAACACACTTAATTAGGTTTTTGCATAATGAATGTTGCTGTTGCTAAGAGGCGAATGCAAACACTGGAGCTGCTGCTCATTATGTCAAAAATCCCAGCTATTTGTTTGGTCTGTGTACAGGCGGGAGGCAATTGCATTCGCATGGGATAAAGTTTAGGTGCACAACCGCAGAGTGATTCAAAAACAGGTTGCATAATTCTCCTCTCTTTCTCTTCTCCAGGTTGCATAATTGTCTGAGGGTACCTGGTTCGACTTGCCCTGAAGAATGACATTTATGGTACGAACAGCCCGAAGCTTTTTAAAAGTATTGATGACTTCCTCGATAAGCCCAGAGAGAGTCATTAGGTTGTCAGACTGATCCATGACTTGCACTCAGTGCTCAAAGAAAAGCCCTTTGCCATTCTTAATGAAAAGGTAATTATGACCACGTGAGCATGCTAACCTGTTTTTTTTTTTCATGGTTGCTAAGGCGATGTGATATCATTTGTTTACATAATATATGTATGTGTGCTTGGTATATTTATTATGTATATATATATTTCAGAAAAATGTCATGTTTATATATTAAATAAATTTTTTATAATATACATTTTATGAATATAAATATAGACATGTAAATACATGTAAATATTTTCTAAATATATACTGTATGTGTGTGTGTATTTATATAGACATAATAAAAAATATATTTAGTTTTTAAATAATAAACTAATATTGATATATGACTTAATGTGAATCAAATAATTTGATTTGTAATTTAATTCTAATTTTGTTAAATACATTTCATATGAAAACTTTAAAATACAGGAAACATATATACAATCTATTACAAAAATCTAATATATATAGATGTATATTAATAGTATAATCTAATATATTTTAGATTTTACAGGTTTTATGTATTTTATTATGCTTTCATATTTAATTTATTTTATTTACAATTTTTAAAGATTAACATATTTGCATTTAGTGATATAACGGCCTATAATTATATTTTTTAAATATTTTATTGATTTATTTTTATATATTTATATTCATACATTTAGTTGACCTTTTTTGGAGGCAGATATAATTTTAGTTACATTGTCCAGCCCTAATTGTTCCCTGGAAACTTCCATCATTCTTTTAACAATGAAGTTTTAAAGTAATTTGTGTCTTCATGCAAAGCAGCTCGGCCTGTATTTGTTTAATGTGCTAATTTTAGTCATGCAGTAAGCATTGATGCTGTAGTTTGTGGAGCATGAAATGTGTCTGTGTTGTCTGGACGGTCAAACAGGGAGAAACAAACAGAGTGCTGTTGTTTGAGAAGAACGTCTGATGGGCTTGCGTCACCTGTGCGTATAGACGGCTCAGTCAGGAACAGACTGAACTGACAGCACAATGATAGAAACTACACTACTTCAAACATGTAGAAAGTAAGGAATAAATGAACAATTAAGTTTATTCTGCTACTATACAGCCTCCATTGTTGGTCATCTTCACATTTAGGGACTTTTAAATCTTAATACTTATCAGATCAAATCTTTTACCTAAAAAACATTGATGTAGGGTTATTGAGAATAACACATGTGTAGGAAATGGTCTGTGGACAAATATAATGTTCACATGTGCAGCACATGATCTAATGGTCTGACCAACATCAGGTTTCCTGTACTCTGAAAGCCCGCTAGAAAAACGAACAGCTGTAGGAAAACATTTGTACTCCATCATTCAATCTTGTTTTTACCACCGTAAATTACCTTAAATACAGGCATTGACGTCTGCCATAATGAGTCAACAGAGGGGATGGGGACGGCCAGCAGCCATAAACCTGCCTGATAGAGTGGGAATGAGTGTCTTAACCTCTCTCTCTCAAAAACAATAACAGCATAAGAATCTTTTGATGGTGAGCTGCGTCATTGATTGTTCCTCAGATTTACTGTTTGATTGTTTCTGTCTGTTTCTCTCTACATAAACACATGCACAGGGTCAGCTGAAGCTTATCTCCTCTCCTCTCTTCTGTCCTCAGACATGCCTTTCATTATTATAATGAGACTGTAGCTATAATGACTAATGCTCTCTCTCTCTCTCTTTCTTTCCTCCAGAGCACTTAACAGAGGAAGTTGTGTCTACCACCCTAATGAGAATTAATGACGGTTGTTATTTCTACCATATCAGCTACTGTGGTTTGGCGTGTAATTTTACTTTTAGAAAATAATCACAAATAAATTTGCTGTTAAGGCTGTTTTTACACATAATGCTTACACACAAAAGAAAATCACAAAGGATATGTCTTTAATATCTCAGTTGTTTCCCATGGACCACGCAAAAGGGAGACTTTTGCTTTTCCTCCCTTTAAAAAAAAAAGTGCATAGTAATCTGGTTTGTGTAATAGGTGTATGTATATGTATTGCAATCTGAAATTGTTGTCTAAAAAGAGCATTTTTCCTCAGGCTCCTATTTTTATGTTCAGTTCTTTCACTTAAATGGCATTGAAAAGAACCTGAGAAAAATGCTAATTTTAGAAGAAAGTTTCAGATGGCACTTAGAGGCTTTTGCATCTGAACTCTTTACATTATATATATCCAAAATAAAAGTTTTTGTTTACGTAATATATGTATGTGTGCTGTGAATATTTATTGTTTACATATAAATACACACACACATACATCGTGTATATATTTCAGTAAAATATGTTATGTTTATATATTAAATATTTTATTTATAATATAAATGATATGAATATAAATATAGACATGTAAATACATGTAAATATTTTCAATCATAACATTGACGCTTGAAGGAAACATAACTGAGCAAAACACAATTAATTTTAACTTACTATATGCTTTTTGCACCGGGTAAGAAAAACAACAAAAAAATTCTACACCATATAAAATTTGACATAACATTGACGCTTGAAGGAAACATAACTGAGCAAAACAAGCAACAATACAATTCTGCACCGGGTAAGAAACAGTTTAAATATAGTTGATTTTATTTGTTTTGTTTGTCAATTTGTTAACGTTGTTTTGGACACAAGAGCCTGTTTGAACAAAAATTCAGGAGTTTCTTATAATTCGACTGTTAATAGTCTCTGATGTGTCTTTCAGCTCATTAAGGTTTGGATTGCATCATCATCCTGGGCTGTTTTCTATTAAATTGCCAAATGCACGGCAGATATTTCAGAGTAGGAATGCATCTCATCACAGACATCCAGAATATCCAGAGAAATATGAGGACAGATGTGCACTCACATCTCTGAAGTGGACACTTGAGACAAAATTGTCACATTGCTGTGCAATTTAGTGCTCCACCAGTGGAGTTGTGGGCGGGATAGACGTCTTCCCATTTGTCCATCTGAGATTGATGCTAAAGATAGACCCCAAGGCCATATCTACAAACTCATTGTACAGAAATGTAGATATATTTCCTGTCAAATATACTCAGTGATTTAGATTTTTGGCTTTAGAGATTAAAAAAAAACAAGAACAAAATCCCTCTCTCCTCAAAGCAGCACAGTTAAAGTCTTTGAGCGTTGAATGTCACATTTGAAACCATCCTTATTGACTCTGTTTGGTATTTAAATCTGTTACAGTGAACAACTGTGCGCTGTGTGGCACGCATCAGATGGCGCTGATTGGAGCCTCTCGTGAATTGGCACTCCAGTTCTGGCACCAGAACAGAACGCAGCCGCATATGGAACATTCCATTTGTCAGAATTATTTGCAGCGCTTGGAAATAAGTGCTGTGTGCATGTTTCAAAGATGCCTGATGGAAGAAGTCATTAGCTGTGCCATCTGTAATAATGTGGGAAAATTGCAGAGGCCCTTCTTAGATCATGCACGCCATGAAAATGCAACACTTCAAGCAGGTGAAGAGAAATTTAATAAACTTCTGAATTATAATTATATTTCTGCACTTTTTCCAACAGTCTGAGGTTTCCTTTTTGCTCTCACAGACAGATACTAATACGCAGCTCTTTGGAGTGCTTGATTCTTATTAGTCAGATGTAGCATTGTGCAGACAAACGTTTTAAATAAATATTATTGTGCGCTCTCTTTATTGTAATATTTCCAAAAATTGTCACTAAAAACTATTTCATGCATATGTGTTTATTTATGCACTAAGCACACCTCTAATAAGTTGGCCAATATATATGTATATATGTTTAAAAAAAAAAAAAAAAAAAAACAGAAAATGTACTGGTAATTTTCTGCCAGGACATCATCCGGTAATTTTACAGTTAACCCTAAAATACAAAATTCAAAAACACCTGTAAGAAATGTTTTGATATATAGTATGTTGTGCACATATATAAATATAAATATATATTTTGATCAAATAAATGATAAATGCATGAATATGTCAAATTATTATTATTAATATGATAAATAATTTCAGAAATGTACTATTTATAATTAGTATATTTACTGTAATTTGAATGTACAGCTTGTATAAACCAATGAAAATGAATCTCTTAATATTTGTACATTTATTTCAAATGCTTTAAAAGTGTTATAGGGAGTCAAATCCCTATTTGCACTCTTTGTATTAGAGATTTTCTGGAGTCTTTCCTCTTGTTTTTTTCTTAAGATTTTTCAAAGTTTCCGAACCAAAGCCACGTAGAAACAGGAGGTTTCCAGAGTTTAAGGTTCCTGGACTCCCTTTGGTAAAGAGTTGTGTAAGTTAACATAGCCAAAGGAAATCAAAGAGTTTAAGAAGCAGAGCTTCTGTGAATGTGTGAAAGGTTGTTGAATGGGTTTTTCTTATAATCCTCCCTAACAGTACATAAACAGCAGAGGCTTCTGGAATTTATGAAGGGGTTTAACAGAACTGAGATAATTACATGATCAGTAGCCTTTCTTTTAGGTTTTTACCTAATTAGCTTCTAAACAGCTAAAAATCTGCCCTATGAACATCATTCTGCATCCAAGCATCATTTTTTAGGAAATTAATTTGTATCACAAATGAAATAAGGTCACAGTGTTGTTGACATTTTTCTCCTGCAAGCATCCAGGCTGCTGTATAGAGAAGATGTTTCCACATTCCAGTCTGTCCACAACAGAAATACTCAGTCTGTCAAATGGTCAGTGCTGAAAGGCTCTCATTAGCTGCTAAAGTGAGACCAGTTTTAATATTAGCTACTCAAATGACATTGTAACTCATCACACTTTCCAGTTTTGTCTGGCAGAAACCGATACGAGTCCAGCAACAGAGCAGAATGTTGGCGCCCTGATGCCATGCTAAGATTTTTACTACTGCCTCCAGCTTTTAAAGAAGTCATTCTGACATTCTCAGTAAGAAAAGAGGTTGTGAATACATCTCCACCAAGCTATTCACACCATGTTCACACGGTTCTTAAAGGAATCAATCAAGCGGCCTACTGCCATTCAGCTGAAATAAGGCAGAGTTGTTTTTTTTCTCTTCACCTGGGACGAGACCTCAAGGTTTTCCTTGTAAATAAGAATTCATTTACAGTTGGTCTGGTGTCTGTCTTTCATGTCTGAACAAGAAAACCAAGAAACAAACCAGTTTATCTGTAAAAAAGGAGCTTATACTGTACATGTCTGTCATTTAGGCTTTTGTTGACTTGTTTCAAAGAGAGACAAAGCGCTATGAGACAAACAAAAAACTCGTCCTTCTTCTATTTCACTTGGGCTGTTACAGATTCAAATAATGATTTCTGTAGCTAATGTGATTGTGCTCACATTAAGATTTTGCTGAAAATTTCCTCTAAATTATGGGTTAAGTGAAGCTACTTTTGTAACAGCAAACAGCAGTATTTAACAAAAGATTAAACTTCAAAAAAGACACAATGTTTAGGATGATCATGCATATTAATTAAGTGAATTACTGAAAACTGATTTGGTGAGAGAAAGATTACTGGTTATTGCTCACTTGCTCTTGCTCATGCAAGATTTGGATTTTGTTCATACTTTAAAATTTCATGTTTAATTTAGTTGCTTGATGTTCTTTGTGATTAGTTATAATATGTTCTAGCAGTCTTAGACTTTTTATTTAATGTACCCTATGAGCTCTCAAGAAGGTCTTTCTCTATCATTCACTGATAAACAAGAGCTGGTACAGCTGGTTGTATTCTGACCAGGCTTTAGACATTTCAATTTCAAATTAACTAAATGCATTAACTGTGTTAAATTTAACACTGTTAAACATATTTAATTAACTTCAGAAGTTAACGTGTTTATTTCAGCAGCCCTAATGTTCACAGGCACATGTCACGTATGCTTGCTTTGATTGGTGTTTTGGTTTTGGCTGCTTTCAAGTACAGTAGACCAGTCACAGAAGTGGTGGTCTTTGCTTTGATGGGCTTATGTGACTAACGGGAGAGAGGATGAGGTGAGAAAGTGGGGGATGACAGGAAGACACTGCTGTGATGGAGGTAGAGAAGGCGGGACATCCCAGCTGGACCTGTCTTTGAAATGGGAAGGGGGAAACAGGGAAGAAAGGATCTGATTCAGGGAAATACCAACAAGTTGCTCTTCACGGGACTCAGAGGAAGTCTCAGAGAAGGACTTTTACACTCCATCCAGTCGTAACCAAATGCATGTGCCTCCGCTTTCAACTCTGTGCGATACTTTGTTATTTGTCTATTAGCATTAGAGGCTCAATGGGTGCAGTTAAATGGAGTCCTCTTTTGCTACAGTGGTTTCTGTGGGGTTTAATTCAAATGAAAAGGCAACCTTGTGGGCTGAAGTGAAAATGAAGACAGAGTAAGAAAGCAGATATGAAGCAGCTTTGAAGTGGCCTGTAAAGATTTTGGCCGGTCTTAAGAGAAGCCGTTTCTCAAATCCTGGCACCCCACACATTATAGTTTTTACTACAATTGGCAACCTCCAGGAGATCTGGAGAAACGAAGATCTGGAATAATCTTTTAAGCCTCGCTCCAAGTCCTTTCTTCTCCATAGTCACGGAAAGCTTTTTTATTTTTGATCCCTCTATAATAGTGTGTTTCACACTACATGTTAAGTTTTAAGGAGAAGCATATCCAGACAATCCGTCCAGTCATATTGTTAACAGTATATAAACGCTATTTCATCTCACTCAAGCTATCCTTCCTCCACCTTTATTTTCCTAATTAGGTCTATTGGGAAACTTTGCTCTAGAGTCCATTCTCATGCTAAAGTTCGTTTTGCATTGCCAGACCAGTTTAATTTTTGCCCGATTGCTTATTTATCATATTTTATTATAAGGAAAACTATTTTAAGTAATTGTTTGGTTAGATTTGAACTGGGTTTGACCTTTATATCATATTTTGAGATGCCATTTCACATTTTGCACATTTTAAGACTAATTCCCCAGGATAATGCTAGAATAATGACCTTTTTTTGCGTCTTCCTGTTCTAAATAAACATGCAATCATTAGTGTTCCTGGGCATCATGTTGTGGCTGTTGTTTTTGACTCCTCTCTCACATTTCCCCAGGGTTGGATGACAGCTGACCCTGAACAACAAATGCAAGGACGGGAGTGACACGGGTGGCTACATGCTAACAAAACCGAGACGCAAGAGTTACAGGCAACCTGATGTGTATAAAACGGATCCCCACCAGCTCATCAGGGTGTTCATCAGCGGTCAAGATGTGTCTGTGTCACCCAGAGATTAGTCCCTGAGGTTGTCAGTTCACCTGGTTTCCAGTCAAAACCATCTGAGACTCACTTTCTCACTCACCATAACCCTGACACGACTCTAGCTAAATGCTTAGTAATGTTCTTAAGGTTAAAATGATGATCTGTTTTCAGCCCTCAATTTAATTAGCCATTAAATCTGTGGTTGCATGTAATCATTTAGAGAAGACATTTAGTGTATGGTTTTCAAAGTGGCATGTCACACAAAGAAAGCACACACACACACACACACACACACACACACACACACACACACACACACACACACACACACACACACACAACACACACACACACACACTTGCCGAGTGATTTCCCAGGGGTTGATTCAGAGGTCACAGAAAGGCCATCCATATCTGACCTGATTATAAATTCCTTCTACCTGTTGACTGCTTTTATTTAAAGACAACGTGGTACTAAAATTGATCAGTTTACTGTTTTATTAAATTTCCCTGCCCTTTTCTTTACTTTTTTTTCTTTTTCTTTTTTTTCTGTTGTTGTAACCAAAGCAGTATAAATGGGGACATATAGTATTAACTATTATTTAATTTTCATCTGAAAATATGAGTGGTGTTTGCTCAAATTTACGGTGCTATGCATTTGGTGTTGTGTTCTTAGATGCATTGCTATGTGGTTGCTTGGTGTTTTTCCTCAGAAATTTGTCATATTATTATAAGAAATTGTCACACTTTATGAAATTGTTGAATAGAGTCATTATTTTTGTTTTGATAAAATCAAGGTTGAACCACTGATGTCACAAGTTCTATTTTAACAATGTCTTTACTACCCTTCTGTCTATGGGAGGGTCAGAAAGCTCTCGGATTTCATCAAAAATATCTTAATTTGTGTTCCGAAGATGAACGAAGGTCTTACAGGTTTGGAATGACATGAGAATGAGTAATTAATGATAGATTTTTCATTTTTGGATGAACTAACCCTTTAAATGCATTTAAAGATAGAAAATAATATAATATATTATTTAAAGGTTTGGGGTCTGTCAAATTGTGAACTTCTCTTATGCTCACCAAGGCCACATTTATTGGATCACAACACAGTAAATATGATTAAGTTATTAATATTATTACAATTTAAAATAACTGTTTTCTATTTTAATATATTTAAAATGTAAAGTTTATTTGCAAAAATAGTTAACCCCATTATTTAATTTAAAAAATCATGTTTTTTATCATGTTGTTATTTTTTTTATTGTGTTAGCTGGCTAGTATTTTTTTTTTTTTTTTTTTTTGTTATTTTTACCTAATCAAAATAATCAAAATGCAGTTTGATTGAGATTAATTGGAAGGCAAAATTGTTAAACTTGTTGAAAATTGTTAAAAACTGAGTTTTCTGTTTTTGCAAATGAACTCTGTATACTACTGTATATATATATATATATATATATGAAATTCAAAAAATACAATTATTTAAGTCATTTTGCATTTTTGAATCTTTCTATACTTGATTATTTTTTTTTTTTTTGTATTTCATATATCATATTTCAAGACTTTGAAGCGCAAGTCACTATCTGACATCTAATCATTTGCGTATATAATATTCCAGTATCTTTGGCTTGTAGCAAAACATGATCTTGGCTGTCTAAATGAATTTTCCAACGAACCAAATTCCCTCCTGGCCACCCTGAAAGGAAGTCGCCCAATTAGAAGTTGCCGCTAAATAAAAATGGAGGCTCTTTCTCCTTGTAAGAGCCCAGATGGTAATACAGGCTTACCTGTCTCCACAGGCCTCCTGAGAGGAGTGTGGGATAGAGAGCGGCCCACAGCCAATTTATCCACCCCTCGTTGGGTTGCATGTGCTGCTGGTGAAATGCACCCTGAAACTTTCATGTTCCCTCGACTGGAAGTTAATTAGGTACGTCTGTATCTGGCAGCTGGGGCAAGTCGTGACATGTCACCAACGCACAATAGGGTTATCAGTTGCATTTGGCACTGAATAAAAATGATAGAAATATGACTCACTGACATTGTCTCTTTGGTTGTTTTTAGCATGCCATGAGCTGATGAGTGATCAGAATGAATCATCGAACAAGATCACAAATGATCAATCAATGATGTGATGGTCTGCCGCCTCAGTGGCAGTAGATGAAGCCAAGACATAGGCAAGCAGGTATGTATGAGATTGACAGAGAAATATGAGCATAGGTGTTTGTCATCCTTGACCTACTGTATATTAAATGTCAGTTTAAAAAAAGGAGGGAAAAGAACTTTTGTGAAATATAAATGAAGATATTCTGAAAAATGTCTATGTGTTTTCTGTCCATACAGTGTATCAAGTCACAGATGTTTTGGAACCCATTGACTTCTACTGTATGAACAAAAGGAGTTGAAACATTCTTCAAAATATCTTCTTTTTGTGATGTAGAGAGAAAGAGACAAATAATAGAGAAAAAAAAATCATACAGTTTTGGAATGACATGAGGTAAAAGATGAGTAAAATATGACCAAAAAATGAAATTTTTAAAGACATAGTTCACCCAGAAATGAATATTCTGCCATTAATTGCTCACCCTCATGTCATTCCAAACCCATAAGACTTCATGACGCAAATTAAGATATTTTAATGAAATCTGAGAGGTGTTTAGCGATCCACAATCCAAATAAAATATCAGGTCATGCATAGACTATCTGTTCTCTTTGCATTTAAATCTCTGTGGGGACAAATTTACATTTTATTAAAAGTGAGGGGACCCGTCCCCCACATCCCCTGCGTATTCTATGGCTATGGCTCTATGTATGTTTCGATCATTGTGTAGATGTAAATAAATAAAATCCTACATTAATCCTAAATCATAGCTCTTCACAAGACTTAATCCGTTCTATTCATATGGATACATTTTATGATGCCTTTAAGGCCATTTTGGATCTCTTTGTTTTTGTTACCTGGATCTTCAATGGAGGGACAGAAACATCTCAGGTTTCATAAAAAATATCTTAATTTGGGTTTCGAAGATTACCCATATTATAGGTTTGGAACAAGATTAGGGTGAGTAAAAGATGGAATTTCCATTTTTGGGTGAACTGTTCCTTTAAGGCTCAAGGTTATCTCAAAGGAAGAGTGATAGAGACTGAATCCAAGTGGGATGTATTTCATCTGTCTGATTTTGGCACGTTTGTGACAATGAGCGATGCCTTCTGCCAGCTATGTTTAAGCATGCACAAGCTGTCGCCAATCAGAGCAACTCCCCGTGTGTTTCAGAAGCAAGGTGATCGGCCTTGTTATTATCCCATCAAGCAAAAGGACAAAAGACAACTGCATGGTTGCAGTCATCCATGCTTACTGCGGTTGCCTTGGAAACCAGCTTCTCAGCAGGAATGCTGGAAGTAAGTACAGGCAGGGGCCAGTGGGGTTACTGAAGGGGGGTAGTTTACACCCCTCTCCAAAAATGGAGATTAAGCCCATTGAGAATGTAATGGTTCAGGAGACTGATCAGAGCCACAGGTCAACACAAACTGAGCTGTTTGTTTTGCAACTCTAGAGCTGACTGAGCAGTTTTCCAGCATGGAAAAGCCTCATGTTAGGAAAAGTGGGTTGGCTGGGAGAGGAAGGCAGTCTTAATTTGTAGTACCCGCTACTGCATGGCACGCTGCAAGTCAAGCATGCTTTTTCCACTGCGTGATACAGGCTAAACGGACGTCAATAAAGACCATTAGACTAATTCAAGTGATTTAACAGACTGGGAGAAGCTAAAGCAGACCGAGCAAGGTTTCTTATTTGCACCTAATCCCTGTAATTTTAAATCCATCAATCTACTTCATATTTCATGAGTTCCCCTCCATTCTCAGGCCACAGGGTTCAGAGATTGAGAGGGGACATGCATTTCCAGAACCCTCCCGGAAATAAATCACACCGGCTATAGGCCTTATTCATGAAACACGAGCTGAGAGAGTAATTCGTTAAATGCATAACCAGTTGTGTTCAATTCAGTGGGATAATTTACACTACCAAAAGTTTGAACAAAACTTTTAAACTTTCTATTCATCAAAGAATCAGCTCAACTGTTAATAGCACTGATCATAAGAAAAAAAGTTTCAAATCAGCTTGTTAGAAGGATTTTTGAAGACCGGAGTAATGCTAAAAATTCATCTTTCCCATCACAGGAATGATTCAAGAAGGACATTTCAGATTATATTACTTCCAGTGTGATATAAAAAGGAGAAAAGTTGAGCGCATTGCATTGGGGCATACTGTATGTGTGCTCTGTTGCACATATTGATCATCATGTCATATGTTTATTGTTTGTGATGAATAGAAAAAGCTAATAGATAGCTTTCTCCAGTATGATATAGTAAAGCACAGATCTTATTGATTCAGTACTTCCATACTTTTGCAAGCTCTGCAAAATATACATGCTGCATACTGCAGAAATAGTATAGGTAGTATGCTATTCCCATCTGCAGAGCTTACACGCTCATAAGTCTCTATTTGGCCTTGACTTGAGAACTGAGGTACGAAACCTATGCCTTACACAACACTTGATGATTAATGGTATTATCAAGTTCGCTCGGTGCCTTAAAATACCCACCAAGAGACAAGAAGTGAAGCCTTCTAAATCATCCTAAAACAGCATTGGCCATTAGCCAGGACAAGAAATGGGTCTGTTCAGATGTCAGTGGTACATAATGTTGGGTGGAGTGGAAAATAGAAAGCTATGACACTCAGAGACATAAAGATGGCAAGCGATAGCATGCGTAGCTGCAGGCGAGAGATGAAGACGGAGATTGCTTCGGGGAAGGAAATGAGGTGGTCAGAGACCACGCCACATGCTAATCCTCTCTTTCCCATTCTGGCTGCACCGGTTCCCGTCTCCGTGTCTGTCCCGCAGGCGAATGGGAACGGACCTGGTCTCTTTCAGTGCCAGCACTTGAGTGCTCTGGCCATGTTTTTTCAATTGCGCTGATGAGACAGGCTGGCTCCTAATAAACGTAGCCTTTGGTTTAAATGACAGGTCTTATTTCACATATTGTGATGAGAGACTGTGGAAAAGCGTGGCACAGTCTGAGACATGCGAAACGGTGCCTGAGTGATTCAGATCCTTCTAGATTAATTCCATTTCCTGTGAAGATTAAGTGTGCCGCAGAGCTGTTATCTGATTAGAGTATTTTGGGGAGTTATTTATAATTAGTTTGGGTGTAATCTCATTTCACAGCACCTCGTGGGGAGGCAAATGTTTTCACAAATTTATCTGCATAATTGGTCAAGGTGTTAATCAGGTTTGAAGATACCTGCTGGCTAGATAAAACAAAGAATAGACCTGTTCTACATAACATCACTGAGGGGAAATGATATTGCTCAGCATTCTTTACCTTATACAGCATTATCCCCTGTGAAATAGATAGTTGAATAAGTCATATTTGAAGTTGTCATAAAATAAAACAATAAGCTATATTGATATTATTGATATTATATTATGCAGTACAGCGATTTTGCCACTGGTGATTTCCAAATTATGAAATAGACCAAAGTCAAAGAATAAAGCAGTAAGCCATTTGTTGTTATGCAGGTCAGTGATTTTCCCACAATGAAAAGTGGTGTACCTAAAAATTTTATTTTATTTTATTTTATTTTATTAACAGTAAAAGGAAAAGCTAGATTTGAAGAAAGAAAAAAAATAAGTGGTGTTTTCAAGCAGTAATCAATAAGTAATCCTCATTTCTGGTGACTAACAAACATGGTTTGTTTCTCATATGTTATTTATTTTTAAACCATATGCAGAATTGCAATAGACATAGAATTTTGGGGAGAAAAGCTCAATATGTCAGTACTACCTTTCAATGATGACAAAACACAAAAGACCTTGAGATTTGAAGGTTTATAGGGCTTATACAGATAGATAGATAGATAGATAGATGGATGGATGGATGGATGGATGGATGGATGGGTAGATGATAGATAGATAGATGTGTTGTTCACTGTTTTACCAATGATGACTCTTCATTAAAGTCTCAGTTCCACATAAACCAGTGTTTGACCAAATGTAGAGCTGTCCACCAGACAGATGGTTCCTCTTGTTTGTTTCACTCCCACACTCTTCCTTCAGCTCACGCACAGGTTAGAAAGAAAGACTCAAGCCTCCTCAGACACACGCCAAATGAAGCTCCACTGCCATAATATTTGTCTTGACACCCAAAGCTTCCTGAACTCTTTTTGAAGGAAGAGATTGGAGGTGTCATCTGTATGGCACATTAAAGACCTCTGGCTGTTTATTTGTTGTCAGATGGGAAGGCAGGGTGAGAAAAACCAGACCTGTCCTGCTGTTCAGCACCCCACAACCAAAGGGAAGTGGACCTTTATTGGTGACCCCCCCCCCAAACCAGGGCACACTCAGGTTTGCCCAATTTATGGATGCTCCTGTGCAGTACAGTCACAACAAGGGACTGTATTTGGGGCTGTGGCAGATGTGCTTGAGGAAAACTGCACAAAGAAAAATTTGTAACTGAAGGTGGTGAAGAGAAAAAAAACATCTAATGAATGAGTTACGTTTGGATATGTCTGGATAATTACTAATTCCAAGCAGCTAATGTTAATCATTGTTAACTAATGGATAGAACAAAGGTGGGCAAATATGGATTTACATTTACATTTTAAATACTTTCATCACAGTTCTTTTCAGGATGGGTGGGCAGTCAATAAACCAGCATAGTTGCCTCAGTGAGGCACCAGAAAATAAGTGTGGATTATTATGTGGACACTTGTTAAAACCATCTATTTGAGCTGTAATAACATGCCACTAAAGCTATTGCCTGGCAACAAACCACTGTATGATTTTACAAAATGCTTGTTAGAAAGGGAACCATGGGCAATCACTTGGCATCTGAATGTAATGGCTTTGCTCAAAAAAACGTTTAGTACTTTGAAGCAAAAACATGCAAAATCTGATCTAAACCTATGTTTGTTGTTTAACATTTGACTAAAATTGTGTTTAGGTCTTAAAGATCAGATACTGAAAGTAGCCTTTCCATCTTTCAAGATGCAACCTATATTTATCATTAGAGCCGAGTAGATTACTTATCAAATTGTAATCCGTTGCTGATCGCAAATTAGGCTACATGACAAAAGTTTTAGTTAGAAACGTAATCCATTACACTTCACATTTTAGGTAAAATAATCAGACTATTTTTTTTTTATTAGATTTAGATTACTTTTGACCCAACTCATTTATTTCATTGATTTAAATAGGATAATCTTGTACCATACAGATTTTAAAATGCAAAGAAAATATATTCCATTCAGTGTTGACAACATGAATTGCATTGAACATTACATCAAGGTTTCCCAAACTGGGGTGTGTACAGAACTGCAGGGGGGTTTGTGAGTAAAAAGAAAATATAAGCGGTAGGGTATTTTAGAGAGGAACATTTAAAAGATGAAAAAGACAAAATTAGAGAGAATTGATAAATAATGAATAATTTATTGCTATTGTGTGAAAATATGTAAACATGTAATCAATAAAAAAGTAACTGTAGTCTAATTCCAGGTGTTTTAAAATGTGATTTAATCTAATTACGAGTGCTTCATTTTTGGAATCTGATTACGTGATCCAGATTACACATAATATACACAATGTCAGTGGTTTAAGGTCTGGCTGGTTAGCACAGCCCAGTTAGTCTCTGCTGGTAAATGCTGTAACTACACCATCTGGACCGACAAGCCTGTGCAATGCCAAAAAGCCCTTTCTTTATTTAACTGGCTGCTTCAGAAACACACCTGCAGAACAACTTAATTTTCTAAAGATTGAACTGGACTACCAGGAGTGGGGTTCGAACCCACGAGGACATTTGTCCATTGGATCTTAAGTCCAACGCCTTAACCACTCGGCCATCCTGGTCCCTGTTTGATGCTAATAACCTCTTTGTGTCTTTCACAGGAGCACTGTAGGAGTGCTTAAACAGCAGAGCAGCATTACTGTATGAACACACAAAGCATCTTTCTCCATGGGAGGGCGTTTAAAGGTTGATCTGTATGCTGATGGCATCAAATGTATAGTGTTGTCTTCAGGTGTTGTTCTAAATGTGACCATATTTACTCAACCTTTCCATATTATGCTAGTAAATGAATGAGTGAATGTACACAGCATATGCATGAATGTATCAAATGCAATGATCTGCCATAATTTCCAAGTATTTCTTTTTGCCCAGTATTGGAAAGTTATTATGGTGTCCAATATGCTGGACATTGACTACATATTCTGAATGAATGGATTTGATCTCATTACTTGCAAAATGAAAGTGTGGGCAAATTAGAATTGTGTGCAGCAAATTATTCAAAGAAAGACATTTAGAAAACACAGTTATGCCATAATCTTTAAATGAATGCCTGACTTATGTGAAAGTAATGTGACACTAGTCCTTGATGGAAAAATATCATTTATTGTTTGTAAATCACATGAAATTGCTTTTGAATGCAATGAAATGACTGCATTCATTAAATCATCCCCAGTCTTGTGGGGATGGAAAGCACACATAAGTCAGTAACCATGGTTTCTGGTGGCTTAATATTGCAGGGGTGCCATAGCGACAGAGAGATCTACACTGACTCTGTAGAAGGTGTGGATAGCATCTATATACAACCTGTCAGTCGCTGGGATCAGTTCCTCATTCTTTCTGAAACTGCAGGTGTCCCTCCTGACATGGCTCTTATTAGCACTCATGTAGTGAAGTGCTCATGTGAGACGAAACCTGTTTCGGCAGAAACACACATCCGCAGTACACATGGGAGGGCAGGGAAAGAGGTTTCTGAGAAAAAAACAAACATCTGGTTATTAAAATGACCTTGGCACACTGGCAAGTTTGATCTTATGTGAATATTTTACCAATAATCTGTCTTCCTTGTGGCAAACACTGATTTGAAGTCTTGCTTAAAAGCCTCAAGTCTAGTGGGGTTTTTTTTCTTTTTAGTTGCTGATGTATGTTTTCGTTTCCATTTCTTTTTCTTTTGCAAATACTTTTATCTAAAGTATTTTTTATTTTTTTTACCAGGAGTGTGGGTTAAACCCACAAGGACATTTGCCCATTGGATCTTAAATCCAACACCTTAACCACTCGGCCATCCTGATGACTATGTCTTGTTTTCTTTGTTTCTTATACAAGTATTTCAGAACCACCTTGTTGGCAACCACAACATATTTAAATGTTGCAACAAACTACTAGGACTGGGGTTCAAACATTTGTCTATTGGATCATAAGTGTAAGGCCTTAACCCCTTGGCCATCCTGGACACTTCGAGATGTTGCAATCCACTGTGTTCCCTTTACAGCTTATTCAGAAACCAAGCTGTTCATTACATAACCACATTACTATATTTTGTTTAAAATTCACATTGATCTACCAGGAGTGGGGTTCGAACCCACGAGGACATTTGTCCATTGGATCTTAAGTCCAACGCCTTAACCACTCGGCCATCCTGGTCCCTTTGTTACATTGAAACCCCTTTGTTCCTTCTTTAGGTACTTCTTAACCACTGTAGGAAACCAAACTGTGATCTACCAGAAGTGGGGTTTAAAACCCTTGAGGACGACTGCAACAATTGGATTTGTCCAATGGAACTAGTTTGTTGGTAACAACCACATACAGCCTCATCACTATGTGGGGCAAATTTGTTTTCTTCCAAATTAAAAAATCCAAACACTGGATTTCTTAATTGGTTGTGCAGCTGCTCAGTGTGTGTTCTTATCCGTCCTTAATGCGAAATGAATGCGTCCCCTTAAGCATCTTCCCCATTTGTGACACGGCCATGTTCAGCTTTGATCGCCTTCTGCACGGCTCGACAAGCAAACACTTTAATTAGTGCTTTATTGACTAATGCTTTTCTCCAGGCCCTGTGTCACTAGCTTTACCGGCCACCGGCCTATTCTTTGTGGATTAACCTCTTTCTGTGCGCAGTTTAACCAGCCATTGTCCTGCAGTAACGTGAACTGTTCTAGCAGAAGGTTTCTACACAAAAGCCCTTCAGTGCCCAGGCAAACCTCAAAGAGCCATCATCCCTCCATCTCAAGCTCTTCAAAGATCCTTCATTATTTTGAATCCCTCTGTTCCTCCTCGGCCCCACGTTTAGGAGCGGGACCCCACCGGCCCTCACCTCCCCCACTGACCAGCACACTTATTTCAGTGTCTCTTGGGAGCTTGGAGCTCATAAGTAAGACCTGGACAGCTGATAATGACTTTGCAGCTCTGGGGGAAGGAGATTACTGCTGCGCTTTCGTGGTTATGGCAGTGGTGGTCTGTGTGTACATGCAGGGTCCAAAATCAATACTCACCGAGAACTAGATGGGAGTAAAAAATGGCTTTTGGCAAATAAAAAGGGCATTTTGAAATTATTTTTTAGGAATGTAACATCATAGTGATTAAAACTGCAATGTAAGAACAACAGACTGACCTTTTTTGGCATGCTTAAAAAAAGAGAGATATAAACAGTTTACCAACGAAAAATCATTTATCTTCTGACCATTTTACCATAAATTTAGCTAAAAATACAAAAGTTTTATTATTTTAGTTATGTTTTAGTTATTTGTGTGTGCAACTCTAGAATTCCATGTGGCATCTTATTCTTGGTGTTGAAAACAAGAAAATCATAATGGGTCTTTATATTTTTGTGATATAGTTGTTGTTTCATCTGATGGGTTTGATGAACTGGCAAATACGAGAGACATGGGGTTAGTTGTCGTTTTACTCCAACAAATATTTCTTAAAGTAAATTTCTGTTTTAGATGCACACTTTAAAGTCATGGCCACAAAAAAGCTGACTTGAACACACATTGACCTTTTGTCGCAATATGTCTCAACAGCAGAGCAGTGATGTCACATTATATGGGGTAAGTTGTCACAATGGGTTGTCATAGGTTTTTCAAAATTAAATTAATGAAATAAATCCCCGAATGGTTCATGCTTCAGCTAAAATGTAAAATGTAAAATCTAAAAAAAATATCAAAATATAAAGATATATTACTGGACCTAAATAAATAAAGATATTAACAGTTTTTTATATATATATATATATATAATAAATATGGTATATAAATTATATATACAATTTTTATAAGCTTTTTTTAGTTTCATGGTTGATATGTTGACTGGTGTGTTTATTGATGCTGTATAGCATCTTTTGGCAGACCAGACATGGCAAATCATTTGATTCGGGTGTGGGGGGATTTATCCTCAGTTTCTTATCCTAACCTCGTTTCTGCCAAACACTTCTTTTTAGTGGACACCTCCTTATGTGGAGTCCGAGCAGACTTTCATCTGAGAGCAGCTCTAATGATTCCTTGTAATGAGCAGACCTTTGCCATGCTAATGAGTGTTCAATTGTTCCTGCTTTTCCATGGCTTCTCCATCAGCAGGGGCAGCATCTCCTAAAAACCCTGCTGGATCTTATTGAAAGTGGGGGGCCAGATAGTCGCCTTTGAAGTGCAAGCAGTCATTATTTTCTCTGAGGGCTCTTGTTGGGTAATTGCAGTGGCTTTTTGGTGCGAATGATTTCTTGATATTGTAGACGAGTAATTCCCAGCATGAGCTTAATTCTTTTTTCTGCTTTTTTTTTCTCTTCTTTTGTCTGTCATACCTGACAGGTCACGGGGGAAGGGTTCACTTACCGCAGGGTGCTGCGAATCAATATAACACACTACTTCTTTTCCAATAAATGTCACAGGGATGGAGGAAGATGAGTTAGACAGACAGAAAGGAGCTGGTTTATTGGAGACTCAATAACTTGAGCTATTTATATGCACAGCCTCCTCGTTTCCTTAACGACCTCTTTACCTATTTCAGGCCACCTGAGAGCTTCAGTCTGTGTTGAATGGGGATTGAACAGTGCTCTTTTGCAGTTCTTGATCTCTTCAGTTACATGCCTGAAGAATGCGCTTAAGTTACTGGAATACCAGTGTTTCTAAAAATGAGTCTGTGCTCCCCCTGAGAAGGACAGTGAGAGATTTACACAGCTGGTCCATGAGCACAACACAAACTCCAAACTCACGGTCCATTCTTTCTTTCTCTTTTCAGTATGCAATAACAGAGAGTGGTGGGTACACATTACATTCCCTCCAGCAGTACTCACCCCACATCTGATTGCTGCGATCTGGGTGGTTTGTGTGTATATTGATTCATTCTTTCATCAAATAGCAAGAGTTATTTTTGTTCCAGTTTTTTTTTTTTTGGCCCACTAGATGTTTATTTATTTCTAAAGGTATCTAAAATAGAATTTTGTTGGGGGGGGGGGGTATTTATTGAATGTGCATAGAGCAAGCAAAGGTTAATGTAAAATCTGTACAATCTATAAAATAAAGGTTCTTTTTTGACATTCATGTTTCCATGAAGAACCTTTAACCTTTAGCGTGGAAACTAGTTAAGTTTATGGTACTGATTGTTTCTTATTGATGAAGTAAGTAATGTGTAATATCAACTTATCAACGAAAGCCTTATGTATTTCATATTAAAATGGGAAGTTGGGGCGGGATGTATCGTGTTTTTTAAAACCATCAAATGTCACACACTTTATAACAAAAGAATGATTTTTAAATGAGCTTAAAGTATATTTAGTACGTTTTTAGGTGTATACTGGCATATTTAATCTAATAAACTAAATGCTACAAAACTACAATTTTCATTTCCTTTCAGTCTGTGCTGTCAGGGGCTTCTGGTTTAGATTGTTCTGTGTCAGGGGATCCGGCCTAGTAAAAGCAGCTGCATCTTTTCCTTGTCGAAGAAAAAAAGGAAAACACACGCAGCCCCCGCCAGGCCTGTGGGTCCGGCAGGGTCATAACCCAGCACCTGAGCTAATCATGGACATTATCAAAACAGCAGGCTTTCTGGGGTCTGTTTGTTTATGCTATCCGGGGTGGCCCCTCGCTCTACCCGGGCCTGGCCCTCGTAACAGCACCTGGAGCAGACACTAAACACCTCCGCCTCAGCGCTGGACGAATAGGGTGCTAAAACTG
Source organism: Cyprinus carpio (assembly GCF_018340385.1). Classification (NCBI taxonomy): domain Eukaryota; kingdom Metazoa; phylum Chordata; class Actinopteri; order Cypriniformes; family Cyprinidae; genus Cyprinus; species Cyprinus carpio. The sequence continues at coordinate 4,453,628 of NC_056613.1, read as the reverse complement.
AACAGGAAAAGTGAAAGAAACCTTAAGCTGTAAGTCAGTCCCATGTCAGTGAACATTAGAAGTAAAACATCAGAACAGATGATGTTAGTAGAAACTGATGGTTTTACCATATACTTTTCGTTTTTATTGTGATTATAGAGGGTCCCAACAGAACACATACATATACAGTAGCCTAAATTTATGATTCACTTAAGTGCTCACCAACAATGTAATATTAGTTAATTTCCCTAATTCATGGACTGACTTCAGATCATTTATTGTTTTTTTTAATTTTTTTTTTTTATTACATTGCTTCTAAAATTCTCTTCCCTACCAGGAGTGGGGTTTGAACCCATTAGGACATTTGTCCATTGGATCTTAAGTCCCACACAATCATTTGATAGATTGTGCATTTGCTAAAACCCTTTTTTTTCTTATACAGTGGTTACTTTGAGAATCTAGTTTGTTGGAGCACTGATCTCAACATCAATATTTAAATGTGGCAACATTTTACCAGGAGTGGGGTTTGAACCCACGAGGACATGTGTCCATTGGATCTTAAGTCCAACGCCTTAACCACTCGGCCATCCTGGTTGTTCTGTTGTGCCTAAAACGCCCTTTGTTCCATTTACAGGTACCTTTTTTATTTATTTATTTTTTATACAGGAAACACATTTATATGTTCTATTTAAAGTTCTCATTGATCTACTAGGAATGGAGTTTAAAACCTATGCAGACATTTGTCCATTGGATCTTAAGTCCCACACAATCTTTTGACAGATTGTGCATTTGCTCTGTGATGCTGATCACATGCTAAAACCCTTTTTTTTTCTTATACAGTGGTTACTTTGAGAATCTAGTTTGTTGGAGCACTGATCTCAACATCAATATTTAAATGTGGCAACATTTTACCAGGAGTGGGGTTCGAACCCACGAGGACATGTGTCCATTGGATCTTAAGTCCAACGCCTTAACCACTCGGCCATCCTGGTTGTTCTGTTGGGAACAGGAAACACATTTATATGTTCTATTTAAAGTTCTCATTGATCTACTAGGAATGGAGTTAAAAATCTATGCAGACATTTGTCTATTGGATCTTAAGTTCAATGCCTTAACCACTCTGACATCCTGGTAAACTCTTCTCGGTTTCTTATGAGACTTGGAAAAAGTATTTTCACATTGTTATTTATGATACTTGATATCTTTGTCAGATGCCATATGTCACGTTCTGGTCTATATAAGTGCTAGAGCAGATGAGTCTGACTCCAGGATGCAGTGCGGTCATCTCTGTGAGTTTATCTGAGGCAAGTCTTTAAATTCCTCTTGAGGAAGATAAGAACTGCAATCTTAACCTGCTCTCTTTTCAATCTGTCTCTGTCTGTCTGTTTCCTTTTCACACTCAATTCAGCTCAAAGTGCATTGCATCGCAAAATGATTGTTTCATACTGGCATTCCTGTTTATATATATATTATTTTTCAAGTGCAAAATCTTCATTTATAGAATGTAGTGCACTTAAGTGTCCTTCATATGTCACATGTCATGCAGCAGTGATTGTGTGATCAGTGCTGAAGGACATCTGCTCTAGAGCAATAACAGCATGATGTGTCCTTGCTCATGTTTTTTGACTGGAATTACTGTAAAGGCCAACAGATCTGAGTATATTTTATAAGCTCCTCTTGGTTCATAAATCAAGCCAAAGCCTTTTTCATCTACTCCTCTTTATAGCTCTCCTCCAAAAAGCTGTAAACAACAGTGTTTTCTGGAACGTATCAATTTATTGATTGAATCTTCTTAAAAGAAAGCTCCTTTCATTGTTGCCACACCAGTATATCTGTCAAAAGCTCTGGGTAGAAACATAAACCATATATATATGCCCACAAAAAGGGCTTTGTGCTTGATTAGGAGGGGTTGCATGGAGCAGCTGTTGTTCTGTTGCACATTGTTTGCTGATGAATTATTCTCATTTCACTGCATTTGATATACTTGATACGTGTAAACCATTTATATTTGTCCACTGTATCAGAGTGTTAACAGTTAACCTGCTGATGTTAGCAGTTGAGGTGTTGGAGTTCTGCTAACCAATTTATAATTTAATTTTAATTTAAATAAAGACTACACCATCCACTTTACTTGAACATGATGAACAATTTATAAAGGAACTATTTGAAAATACAACTCAGGGTCGTCGGAAAAATGTGCCTGTGACCACATTTTTGCATTATGACAATATGTTGCTTCTTGCATGTTTTGCAATACTTTTAAAGTGAAATATCCAGTTTGTGGTGCTAAAAGCACATTCAGTTTTATCTGAAACAGATGTACATGAATCTAGCAACCTTTCATTACATTGGTCTCATACATCATGGTAGTTTGGAAATAAAAGTTGCTTAACTAAATAATACCCTAAATCTAACCGATAGTGTGAAGAAATGCAAATGTGAAATAAAAGCATATTTGCTTATGCAAAATTTTTGTATGTAACTTATACATACTGTTATGTTTTTGGAATGTTCCTTATTAGGTGTTATGTCTATCTTTCAGACAGCATCAGAACAAATACAGAGGTGTTGCTGGGTGGTTGCTTGCAGTTGCTAGGGTGTTCTGGGTGGTTGCTAGGTGTTTACTAGTCAACTTAATGATAGATATGAAGTATGATATTCTAGTCTCTAAATATGGCTCAGGTTCTGTGGGATTTCTTCCGTTTTGACGTCCACAAGGCTAAAATCATGTATCTAATTGTTTAGAAATGTAGTAGCACACCATTGTGAGGTATAATTTGTTAACACAAAGAATAATACAAAATAGCTTAATACTTAGAGTTAAAGATTTTTTCATATCCTTATTCCCAAGTGTTAGCAATAGTAATAGTGATGGAGCCTTAACTTAGCAAGCACTACTAAGAAAGGATGTGACGGTGAGGCACAGAGCTGAAGGGAAGCAGGAGGTATATACAGTATGTGTGCAGAGGGTCATATGTTCATTACTCACGGTCGGTCAGTGGCTGCCGGCCAACACATAAATATCATCAGGACATCAGGACAGCGTGCCAGGGTGACAAATGACTGCAGCAGTCGGTGAAGAGACAGTATTTCAAGGAGGAATAGCAAAGACGTCACACTCACAGTCTCTCACACACACTCAACATGCTGACCTTTCCCACACGAGGACCTGTGTGTGTGTAATCTCAGGTTGCACAAGCATAACAATCTCTACTACAAACTCAGCATTCTGCTCGGCTGTCTCGCCTCACCATAAACAAGGGTGCAATAAATGCTTGAGTATTTCAAACGCCTGAGATGAGAAGCTTGACCTTTGATCCTCATGTTGAAGGACAATATGAATGATTGATTTATATTCAATACAGCTCACCTCCTGTCTTTGTGTAAAGCTGTAGCACTGAAAGAAAGGTCAAAGGTTAGTGAATATTCCTTATATTTTAAAGCACATTTCATGATAGAGATAAATCATTCATTATACATGCTTTTAATAATTACCGAACTTTATTTAGCTATTTTGATGATCTTTGAAATTATTCTTTCATGAATTCTTCCTGTGTGGGGGATGTTGGAGATAACTGACAACTTTAACTATTTCTTATTTATTCATTGCTAAGTAGGGAGCTTTGACCTTTGAATTTTAAATAAAATAATAAAATAGCTCTTTTTTTAAAATGTTCTTTATTTAATATTTAATTATATATATTAACATTTTATTTACTTTTTTCTATTTTTACTTTTATTTATTTTAATTTTTTTAAGTAGAAAAAATAAACTTCAATAAAATAAAACAAAATAAATTAGTTATTTCTTAAATTCTACTGGAGATAATTGATAATTTTAGCAATTATTTATTTACTATTTAATTACAAAAAAAAAAATTTTTTAAAATAAAATAAAATAAAATAAAATAAAATAAAATAAAATAAATCACTCAAAAAATATTATATCTCAACAATGACTGAGAAAATTTTAATCATAAACTATTTATCACTCTTTTGAGAATTTTTAAAACAGTTCTTTCTTGAATTTTCTGTTTTATGGATGTTGGAGATAATTTTAATTATTATTTATTTATTATTTAATTATGCCTATTTTACATTTTATTCTATTTTTCTTTTTCTCTTTATTTTGAAGAATAATTAATTATAATTAATAGTAAATTAATTAATTGAACTTTAAAAAGTAAAATAAATTTTTTTCCTGTTTGACGGATGTTGGAGATTGATTTTTTTTTCTTTTTTTTTCTGATTAATCCTTTTTCATTTTTTGATTTTTTAAAGGAACTTTCTCTGGATCCATTGCATATGGAAGCATATGGCTTCCACAGTGATTTCTCTTTCCTGGATCCTTTGAACTTTGGCCCTGACCCCTGGAGGACATTGGACCGCCTGCAGTTGTTTTTTATCTCTAGGAGATTCCTTGTTTCATCTTGCCTCTCTGTGTTGTCTTTGGCCTCCTCCTGCAGTTTGTTTGTGATTTCAAACAGAGCTTATGATAACAGGGCTGAGCTCTCTCATGATACAGAGCTCTGATAAGGGTCTTGATATCAGGTCACACAGAATCAGGTCTGGTTATCCCACAACTTGACCCAGACAAGGAAAGCCCTTATTTTATTATCTGATTACTTAAAAAGTGTCATTCACATTAGGAGTATAGATTTAACATGAGCAAGGTCACTACGATCTGCTGATTTTTTTGTGGGTCAAGGGATTTTGGTGGTCACATCACCAGGCTTTTAAAGGGATCCTTCTACACACATTCCTGCTCTTTTTCATTTTAAAGTCCCTTATTGCATGGAGACGTATCTCAGTCCACATCTGATTGCTATCGTAAAGTTCATGTGCAGGCTTGACATGCTCTCAATGCTTTCAACACATGTATTCAGGTCAAGGAAAATAGATATTCTGGAACTGGGATCCATTTTTTACCATGCCCTCTTCTCGTCACATTATATGTAATGTGTGAAATAATTAAGCATTTTAATTATTATTTTATTTATTCATTGTTTTTTATCTATTTACCTATTTATTTATTTTGCTTATTTGTATGATTTGTGTTTATTTTTTTATGTAGGGAGATTAAATTTTGATATATAAAATAAAATATAAAATATTTTATAAAATAAAATATGATGTATTTTATAAAATAAAATAAAATAAAATGCACTCTTTAGGACTCTATAGGGACGGAAATGAAGTTAGAATGCACTACAGTATATTTTTATTTTTTATTTTATTTTATTTTCAAAGTTCAATCTCCTTGCTTTAATATAAAAGTCTTAAAAAAGAGTAAAAAGTAAATAAAGTAAATAATAAGTAAAACAGATATAATTAAATAATACACAATATAAGTTTTAGAAAGTTTTTTGTTCTTATTTTTTTAAAGAATAAAAATAGAATAAAAGTAATACAAGTAAAAATGTCAAATGTAAAATATATACTATTGGTGGTCACTCGTTAGGTTGCTAGTTTTGTACTACAACTACAGCAGCAAAGTGACAGCATGAAGACCATGTTTCTTTAGTAGTGGGGAAATTATGTGGTAATAGGCTCTTGCATGCAAAATGCAAAACATATATTACATATATAGTTTGCTCAAGATTTCTCACATTCTTAAAGAATAGTTTTATTTAAAACAAAGCATATAAATTACTGTTGACGTCAAGCAGAGTGCTTTAATGCTTTGAACTGTCTGGTGGTCAGGACCGTTTGTTGTTGTTATGGCAATGATATTAATCAGTGATGAATGTGTTGACATAACTGCATGCATCTGTTCTTCAGCCGTTTAATGCCCCTATCAATGTTGTCTAACCTCTTCTCTTCGTGTCCTAAGGGCCTATTTCTCTTTTTTCCAACTCACTTTCTCTTTTTATTTTGGCAGTTATGTAATAACCAAATTCTTAAATTCTTTTCACATAAAACAGCCGCCTGACTTTGATCAAGCAAACCACAAACTTTGAGTCAAACATAACTAAAATATCACATCAGCGTCTCTGGCACAACATTTGAGCGTTGGTTTCTTTCTGTTGTTCCATCGTCATGACAACTGTGCCATCTGTCACAACAAGAAGTGAATTGGACAGAGATATTAAATGTCCGTCAACCATCATTAATATCTTATCTCACAAACGTTCTTGAGGCTCTTTTGATTTCAAAGAGACAAAAAGCTGGCAAATGCATAGTCAAGACCCAGTACTCTCAAATAACATTGGTATTTTCCACAAACAGGTTACAATTTTTTTTTCAGTAAATGTTTAGTAGAAAAAAAAGTATACACATATGATGTTGTTTGATTATAAATGAGTCTTATTAATATTTTTTTATCATATGTAGTACATATTATGGTCATATATCACATAAATTCCAACACAAGAAAAAAAAATTAAAAAACAGTGTAAAATGTGTTTATTGATTAAGTTTTGATTGATTTAATAATATATTTAATCTAAGAATCATTAGGTAACAGGCCCAATTTTAGCCATAACTCAACTGACACAAACCAATGACAATTCGAGTTTACTCTAAATCACCTGTTTTTTGTATTAAGAACTATCTCTTACTGCAAAAAACAGGGGATTCGTGCTTCGAATGGTTTTTAAAAGTAATAGGACACCAAACCATACTGAATTTGTGGAATGTCACAGCTGCTTTATGAGTATCAATCATTTTAGGTTACTCATATTTCTATGTGAAGAGCCAAACACATTTTAAGTCTATTTCTCATGAAAGGCTACTTTTGGTCAGAGGACTGAAACTCATATCTAGTTTCTATCTCTCAGAGAGCCGCTTTGTATAAAGCTTCAGGTACGATGGACAGCAGACAGAGCGGCTCCAGACAGCTTGTTAACCTTGAAGCCATATAGAAGCAGAGAGGTACAGGACTGCTATATGTGGCCAAATGAGCTGGAACCGGCGGACCCTCTAGACCCCCGTTCAGTCTATTTTCATTCCTCTGTATGTCCCGATGTCTCAATGGGAAAACGATACCGGTCATACATTCTTCCCAGACCATAGCCTCTGTGTTCAGATGGCGATTTGATTATATCAAACCTGACATCATGGAGGCAAACCAGACAGAAGGGAAAAATTGGACTTCTAACAACTTTCTCAGCTGTTTCTCATAGAATTATGTTGGAGAAATAAAAATAGACACAAATGACACAAAGGTTGAGATATTGTAATTGTGAAATTATGTTATGAGAAATTACGTATATTGAAATAGTTTGATTGCAGACTTTGATATTTTGGCAGTTTGAGACATTGTTGAGATCTCTCCTGACACTCTGAAACTTGAGATTACACGGGTTTCTTTCTCAACAAGAAACGTTGAGAAGCTTTAAAGAAACAGTCTATCCAAAAACAGAGTAAGTGAATAATGACAAAATTGAAATTTTAGGTTTACTATTACTTTAAGCAAAAGAGTCTCTTATTTTTGTCTGGGAGGACAATTGGGGTTATAATGATTGCTTTTGTGAATTTTCTTTCTTATGAGATGAATACATATTTTAACAAAATAGAGAACATTACAGAACAGTCAGACATCAAGACATGTTTTGCTGTAAGAAAACAGCTCAATTACTTCTAAATAACTTCAAAATTTCTACCAAATAACAGTCATAATGGTCATGAAACAGCATTATGATTACGAATCCTTTGTAATTTCAGACAACACTATGGGTCTCATTATGATTTTCATTTGCCAATAGTATTCCTCCACACTTTCGTTTTCTAATATCCCTCCTGCTGTCCACACAAAGTGGCACAGCAGCAAAAGTCATGCTATTGCATTCCTCTCTGCCCTTATACTTTCCAGCTGCTTGAGAAACCCTGCTTGCAAATTCATCTATGAAGATCTTATCAACTCCACTGTTTACTTTAACATGCAATGCAGCTGCAAAAATCCAAGTATGCATCAAAGCAACCCAATCTGTCAAAACAAGCAGCTTTCCTCTTCGCACGATGACTGGAGACGGCGTGAAATTATAAATGGGCTGGCGGTCTGGGATTCGAACAGAGGAATTATTATTTATTCATACTGGAAGTTGATTTGAGGGTACTGGGTATGTGCCGATTTTAATGGCTCATATATTTTAGGCTATTACAAAACTGCATTAGATGAAAAACACACTTGTTTGCGCTGTTGCTAAACAGCCTTGCTAAACATTTCGGCTTTTTTTAATAGTCAAAATTTACCCCCTATTGCCTTAGAATCTTTCATCTCTTCCCCAAATTTATTTGTGCTTTTTTTTTAGCTCTTGTTTCCCACTGTCAGAGCCATAATAAGCAGCGCTGTTGTTTTGTGAACAAACAGTGGATGTGTTTGACAAGTGACATCCACGTTGTCATTGCAAACCCTGGGGAGTCTGCAGAAGAAAAGTGAAACAGCAAGAGTTTGCGCCCCTCTTTCACTCCCAAACAAAACGTTGGCTGGAAATGCTGCTGGCATTGAACTTCGGACAAATGAGATATTGTGTCTGGCTACAAGCTATTGTCAGCGTGAAAGAGAGGCAAATTCAATGTGCATGTCAATCACTTGACTTTTAACCAGTGGGTCTCGCTTAATGGGAATTTAAAGGGATGACAACCAGATGGTCACTATTATATCTAATTACTCCAGTGGAGGATGAATTCAGTCTGGACTTGATTCAGGAGTGGGTTAGCATTGGAATTGAATTCAGTATTTACCAATTATTTTTGCACAAAAGTGATTTTGTAAAGAAACGAGCTACTGCTAGACATTTATTTGCCTCTTAGGTTTAGTGTATTGCATGAGTCTACAATTGATTGCTAGATGCAGACCCCACTCTGAGTGCTCTTTTCAAGCCTGTCTGAGACTTTTAAAGCATTGTTAACATTGGGAATAAAACCTGTTGATATTTCAGGGCAATGCAAATGGGTGGTTTGAAAGGGACAAAGAGGAGAGGGGCCATTGCCTTTTTGTCTGGTAAACAAAAACAGATCTTGGCAAATCTTTGGGTAAACATCTGTAAAGTTAATGGATCACATGTGCAACTTTATGTTTGGGTGAATAACAAGTACTATGAAAACTAAATCCTTTTCATTTCGTAAATCGCCACTAAATAAAGTAGTTACCCTAAATCCATTGTGTCATGTAACCCATTTGCTCTAATTTGAGGTCATTCACACATGGATGTTTATTGCACTGGATGGCTCGGTGATGACGCTGTCCTGAATAAACCGTAGAAGGGTGGCTGTTCCTTTTTAGAAACACACTTATCAACATCTTGTCAGCTCCTTTTATAAGAGGCCTTTTGCCTTTTAGGGGAACGAGACTCGCTGTTTGAGTAAGTCTGAGTAAGATTGTCTGAGAATGTGTTTTGGGCCTATGCTGGATCCCAGATGATTCATCACCAACTGCAGTGCAGTTTTTATATAAAAACAGCTAGATGGAAAGTTGAGGATTGCTTCAGTCAATCTACAGGATGAAGATCTGCAAAGAGTCCCAGTTTGCATACTCAGAATACACAATAAAAGTATGCACTTGGCTGGTGATGGGAGTGTGGTCATGGAAATACACATTATAAACAGCATCTTGATTGCGCAGGCCCTTTTGTTGTACAATCACAACAAAATATATCATTTAGACACCTTTATTATGCTTTTTTCAATGTGATTTGGAACACAGTCAACACATCGTATCAATTATTTATTAAGGTTAGTATGCAAACATGGATGTGTGCACTGGAAGCTTAAAACTCACTCTGATTCTGGATGCAGGAAGATATGACTTATTGTCTTTAATTGCATCTTGATGATGGTTTCTCATTCCCATATATACCATAAGAAGAAAATGCATGTTTGTTTTTATTAGTACCTTGCGTCAGCAAACCTTAACTGCCTTTTTTGATGTGTGAACCTTAAATCCTGGTTCCTTTATAAAGAACCTCACATCTGTGTAAATAAAACCATGTGCATATGTCTAGTGAACTCTTCCGATGGTCCGTGTATGAAATGAAAATAAGGGAGCCTGGCTTCTCAGTTCACTTTGATTGATTGTCTGAAAATATTACAGGGCCCATGCCATATTTATTCACTCCATAAACTTCTTTATAGGTCAGCGGTCTGTGTTCCATCGTCTGTGTTTAGTGGTGATGTCAGCACTCACAAACCGCACCCATTTTTATTAACCATACCGCATAATCGTATATGGAAAGTCATTTAACAGATAGCCACTGTGCTTCATGAAAGAGGTTTTCCTACTCACTAATTGCACAAACTCATTAATACTGATAAAATATTATAGATTTCAGCTGAGCACGCTGAAAAGAAACTCAGCACTGTTCTCCAAGACAGGAAATGAAAGCAGCGTGAAATGAAAGGAGTTAGAGGCAGACAACTTTCCCCCAGCTTCCGACCCTGGCGGCTGTGTGTTTTCACAATGTTCTCTCGTGATCGATTGCAAGAACATCGACCGGCCAGTCAGTCACTCTGTGTCCCCAGCTGGTATAGCTTTCTTGGTTAACCGCAGAATTCACAGTACTTTATGGTGCTGAAGTCAGGGGCAAAGTCTCTGCTAATCTCAATATTGAAGTCAGAGCTGTCATCATACCCCGACCCTAAGGAGAACAGTGCATGATTTATAGCAATAGTAAACTGTTTTAATTGTTCAATGAGTGCTCTTTTTAGTGATAAACATCAGTCTTGTGCTATTGGCTATGTGAAAAAGAGTCTGGCCCTAAAAACTGTCATCAGCACCAGTAGGTGGTTTGTGTTTTATGCCGAGTTCAGATTCTTCAATCTCCAGTGATCAGAAATCTGCAGTAATGCTGTTGAATGTAACAATTTACAGCAAAGACTCTTGTTTACACAAGAGTGCACAAAAACCCACACAAAAATGTGTGTATCTTTAACAACATGTTATCATAAAGACAATCAGCCCATGATAGCAGTAATCCTGACACAAAAGCCTTACTAATTTTGGTAAGAACATCACTTAAAATAATGATAATTTGAGGTTCAATAAGCAAGTGGTATATGTTTATTCAGTGGCCGTTCTGTTCGGTTCACTTATGTGAAGGATTCGTCAGACTGATTTAGCTCGTCTTTGTAAATGATTCATTAAGAGAACCGGCTCACTAGAATCATTGGTTCTGGAATCAGACTACAACAGTTACACGCGGTGCTTCTGATTCACATACGTGAACCGATTCATAAGAGTCATTAGTTTAGGAATCTAACTGGTCACACTGTATGTTTTGATTAACCAAAAACTCATAAGAGTAAATTAATTGTGCTACACTGGCCGTACTGTAGATGTTTGATCCTCTTAAAAAACGAGTCATACGAGTAATTTGTTCCTGAATACTGGTCGCGCGACTTGCGCTGTATGTTTTTGGTTCATTAAAAAGAGTCAAGGTTTTTGTTGTAACGTAAGTTAAATGCGAGTAGCCGCGAGGGCTCGATTGAAAGAAATTTCTTGGCATTATTTCGCGGTACACGGACTTTTTATTGCACCACATTCGATACAGACTGCAAATTCAGATTCACAACCCAGGTAAAAAATCATATAATTTGATGTGGTGCAAAAAACACTAGTTACATAGTTTAGTGCATCTTTACCACTTAGTGTCTTTATGGAGTTTGCTATCAGCAAGTAAAATCTGTAAGTTAGGTATAACTGCTTTTGCATTCAAAACAAAGGGCTTTTTAATTTGGCTAATGGCTTTCAGATCCACCTTAGCCAAAGACGCTAAGAATCTGATAAGGTTAAGGGGGTAATCTAACTCCCAGCATGCCTCTGTCATTTACAGTTATCTCAGATTGGACTAAACAGAAGAATGCTGGGTAGTCTGCCCTCAACTACTACATGCATCTTAGCTGCCTAAAGCCTATTATAAAGTAGTAAAATATTATTATTTTTTTATTATATTTAACATACAAAGTATAGACATATATATATATATATATATATATATATATATATATATATATATATATATATATATATATATATATATATATATATATATATATATATATATATATATATATAGCCAATTAGTCAAGACCCATGACATCTTACCATAATTTCATCATAAGGAAATACTAAAAAAAATTAATGTTTTTATACCATCGTTAGTCTTTAGCCATAAGTTGAAATGCACAATCTTCCCTAACCAATTACTGTGCTCTCTCAAGTGTTCAATTAGTGGTTGTTGTACCATATAACTTAGTATTCACCAAGTTCCTTGTTCAAAATTCCATGATGCAAAGCCATGAAGCAAATCTTCAGTGTGTAATTAAATGTGTGAGTGCTCCCTGGGGACTCAAGGTGTTACTGAGTCATTGTGCTCTCAGTGCGGAATAAACCTACGCACTCTTGCTGACCTTGGGGACCGCAAGGTCATCGCTGATGTGTTGTGCTGTTCGCAAGTCAGTGAGCATGCCTTGTGAAATCATAATCTGCGCAGAGATGCCCTTCACATTTCCAATTTCTTCTCTCTCTGTCTGTCGGCACTCTATTATGGATGGAGTTGCTATGGTGATGCCGAAGCACTTTCTGAAAGCATTCACAAAAAGGCTGTAAAGAGTGTATTTTAGGTTCTGTATTTCAACTGATAAATTACAGGCCTGCAGTGAAGTGTCACTGGACGAATGTGCAGTAATCTCTCCCTTCTGAAAGCTGACAGGGTGTCTGGCACATTCATTCAGTGTCTTCTTAAAGGAGCAGTGACCTTGCAAGAGAGTCTGTACGTAAAGGAACATACATTTCTTTACTCGGTTTACAGTGGTATATAAATACACACAGATAAACACTGACATAGAGTATATTAAAGCAATAAGAAGCTGTGACGGTTGCCATTAGTGGATATTTCAAAATGACTTTGAGCCAGAGTTAGATTTTAGAGTTGGAACTATCCATTTTATGAATTTTTGTATTTTTTAAAATATTTAAAAGTATTTGAAAAATTCTGATATTTTTATGGTTTTATATTAACATATAATCTGACATACAATATTTTTGAATATAATATATTTTTAACTAATTGTTTTATGATTTTATATAAACATATGGTCTTTCATCCAGTCACATTTTTGGGACTATCTATTTTATTAAGTTTTTAATTGTTTAAATATTATTTTTCTTATATTTTTATGGTTTTATATCAACATATAATAAGACTTATTATATTATTACATAAAAAGTTATTTTTATATATAATATATTTTTAACTAATTGTTCCATCATCCAGCCAGAATTATCCATTCTACATTATAAATGAGTTTTTAAATATTTAAAAATATATATTTTTTTATTGTTTTACGTAAATATATAATCTGACATACTATTTTTATGAGTCATATATTTGTGATATTTTTATGATTTGATATTGAAATATAATCGTTCATCCGGTCAGATTTTTGAACTATCCATTGTATACTTTGTTTTTTTAATATGTTTGAATGCGATTTTATATTGTATTCTGATATTTAAAAATTTAAGTTACCTAAATGACTATTTTCATTCATTCATTCAAATCAACATCCAGTGAGATTTTTTCAAATATTTATACGTTGTGTAGGGTTTTTGATTGGTATAACATGTTTTTCATATGTGTGTTTGTGTGTGTTATATTTTTTCTTCTTGCCACCTCTTGGCACTCCTCCTCAAGGGGGATGATTTCATTACAATATTAAAAACTACACATGAATCATTCGTTCCAGGCTAAATGTTCCATGTGTGTGTCGCCTTAAGGGACAAAAGAGTTGACACTGATACGAGCGCTACACACACACCTACGCAAACACGTGCTCCCTAGAGCAGGAACCTGTCAGCGCAGTGCAGGGACACCTCTTTGTAACCATGTGGTCAAAACTCTCTGGTTCTGCGCCGCATGTCTTAATCTAACGGATCAGAGCGCTCATGCGAGCCCTGATGGCTGAACATTTGGGTGCCTTTTCATTTTGAGGATTAGGGTTCATTTTCGGGACACCCTTTATTTGATGGAAAATGCCATTTCCCAAGACAATGGGGGTTGAGTGGAAGCCATGTCACTGCGGCCGACCCGGGATGATACGACTCATGTACCCTCGCTAATTCCATTACTGGCAAGCAGCTTTGATGGAATATGTTGACTGAGGTCAAATTGGTGTTAAATGATATCTAATTGTGTTAAGCAGAGAAATCTCTCTAAATCAGTGACTAATATTACTCTAACAATGACACTAACAATTAAATGCAGAATCAACTAGATTTGTACATTTTCTGAAGGAAATGTGAGTGGATTTATTATAAGTGTGAATTTGCCCCTGCAAAATCTGAATGTAATGCTACGGTGTTATGGGTGGTTGCTAGAGTTTTTTAGGTAATTGCAGGGGGTGTTATACTTGGTAGTTCTGGTTGGTTACCGGGTTTTTTAGTTGTCTCTATATGATAAATATACATAGGTCTGTAGATATGGCTCATGTTCATCATTAAGTTGAGCAAACAAACTACAAAAAGGCCTTAGTGTCTAAAATTTGAAGCAATAATTGTACATCCTCCTCAAACCCCCTGTGTGTTTGTAATGCTTAGTGTAGCATTACAAAGACATGGCCAGCCAATGTAGTCCAGTGTTTTTGTAAAGACAGATAATAGGCTATCTCAGTGTCTCAGTTCCCTGACTGACGTCCCATTCAGCATCCGTGACATGAGTCAGCCAGCTCCTTGGTTTATCTATGAAAGACATCTGCACACTGGACAGGTTGATTGACCGCTCGCTCTCTATCTCCCTGTGTGTGTGTATGTGCATGCATGGCCGTAACCAGGGTTTAAAAATGAGTAAGGTCTGGGGTGGGCTTAAGAATTGTGCTACAGCATAATAACCCCTACAAATACAACTCTATATTAAACACTGGACACTTTTAAAGAGACAGACATGTTTGTGAAAGATGTTTTCTATGTTTTGGAGGGATGAACATTGTTAAATTAAACCATATTTATTGCACCAACATTTGTTAATACTTTACTATAGATTTGTTTATTATTCCTGCAACAATATAGTTTTCATTAATAACCAATGCTATATAGATGAAAACTTTGTCTAGAGCTAGTGCTCTTATGAATGTTTTAGCATGATTTTCTTAAAATTTAACTACTGTACTGAATGAAATAGCATAGACTTCTTCATGCTAGTGATTGAATATTTCATTTTATTCTGTAAACTACTTGTTCTACAGATCTGTATAGTAGTTTTAAATGCTACTGTTTTTGATAGAGTTGATAGTGTTACTGACTGATAGTAACATGATTTTTTGCATTTTCTTTACTTAATGATGCAGTTTCGCCAGATATTGCTACATTATCTAAACTAATAAAAACTAAAATTAGTTCAAAAATCATAAACAAAATAACAAAAATATCTAACCATATTCCCCTTGCTTCTACATAGCAGCACCTGTGTGACACCAACTGCACAAATACAGGTATATGTCTTTAAGCTTTTTCTCATTTTCAAAACTTTCTAAGCAGCTTCAGGGTTAATATATTTGAATTTGGTGTTTGTGTTTGCATAGCGTTGTGTGTGGCTGATGAGTTTTGCTGATGCAAACAGAAAGCCTTCCTTTCTTTACAAAAAAAAAGACATATAGATTTTTCACATATAAAAAAATAGAATATATTATTACTTACTCTAGCTATAGGTGATTCACATAGGCCCAGTGAAATCCACAGGCCTAATTTCATGTTTTAACTAGTAAAAAGTGAATCAGTATGACATAAACATTACCATGCTAACATGAATCATACGTACATCTATACTGAAAGTTTTTCTTAATTTTCAAATCAGTCTTTATATTCACTCTTGAAAGAAAGATTGTACTTTTGCTGGTTTTAAAGACACCTTTATGTGGTTCACAGGCCCGGTGAAACCCACAGGCCTACTGACGTGTCTAAACTTGAAGTGTTCAAGTGGCAATCGAATGCAGATTGCACAATAATAAACTTTTGCTGTAGGGGAATAGTTTAGATTGATCTGAGGTTGTAGAAAGTAATGCTTGCGTGCAACTTTTGTACAGATATTCCACATTCTTACTTTAAAATCTGAAACATGTTAGCCATGTAGGTTATAATGCACCCTAAGCCATTTCAAGGGAACTTTATTTCATTTAACATGCTTCTCTATTAAGAAGAGTGTGCATTTATTACGATTCACACAGGATTTTTAATAATACTGCATTACCTGCTATTGTAATCATCATGTATCCCCTCCAGCTCACCATTCATACAGTGCAGTGGGTGTGGTGGGTGGTTTCAAGGACGAGTGAGTCATCAGCTCATGTGAACTTGTAATATACTCCATTTGTTGAACATTTTCTTAACCTCATGCCATTCAAGATGTAGAAAAGTTTGTTTCTTCATCAGAACATATTTGGAGAAATTTAGCATTACATCACTTGCTCACCAATGGATCCTCTGCAGTGAATGGGTGCCATCAGAATGAGAATCCATAGATAGTATTATACAGATTTAACTGGGTTAACTTCGGGTCAGATGAAACTGTCTATATTAGAAGGAAATGGAGACATGTCATCCATCTTTTTTACAGTCTATGGTCTGTGTGTGTATTTAGAGCCAGCATTAACTTGCCCAGCTCTAAAAATAATGTTTTCATTTAAAAAAAAAAAAAAATTATCTTCTAACAGTATAGGGTGGCAATCCAGTGCATAATGATTTGCTTTTGCAAAATTAACAATGTCTTCTCCTTTTTTGGATTTCAGACATCATGGATGTAAGTACAGTTTTTTTATCACCTTAGTAATTCTGTTTATCTAATGTAGCACAACAAATATCATGTAATAATTTCCATTATACTCCGTTTCAGCTTTCAGATGCCCTTGACTTCTCACAGCAAAATAATCAGCAGGCAGGAGGCCCAGTATGGCCCGGCCAACCAGCCAACCCCACCTGGCCTGGTCAGCCTGCTAACCCCACCTGGCCTGGTCAGCCTGCTAACCCCACCTGGCCTGGACAGCCTGCTAACCCCACCTGGCCTGGACAGCCAAACCAACCAGCATGGCCTGGACAGCCTGGACAGCCTGGGCAGCCTACAGCTCCTGGGTGGCCTGGACCTGCACCACCAACCGGCCCTTATGGTGCTCCTGGCCAAGCTCCAAGAGCACTAGTAAGATGTTTTCACTCTTCTTGGAATTTTACAACCATCATATTATTTGTTTTGTAGAATACAGTTTAAATACCCAGGGCTGGTGAACCTCCACATTTTTTGAATCTTGTTAAGTGAACGTTCTGTGGTTCTTCGTTTATGCCCTTTTACCATGCATTTACATTTTGTTTTGAAACTGTGCCATTTGACCTGCCGCTACAAAGTGGGATCTATAACAAGATGCTCATCACCATCGTTGGAGAGGTCAAACCTAACGCTAAACAGTAAGAACGACATCAACACAATAAACAACAGTTTAGCAATCATCCGTCATTAACCATATAGTACATCCACTTATTAATATTTAGGCCTAAATTTAAGATTCATGTTTTGAATTGCAAATGAAATTTCATCCATTTGGATTACACAGTTTTACATAAACTAATAAACCTGTGATGCATATATGCCATACAAAAATGAAACGGGTACGATTTCTGCACTGGTTCATTATTAACTATTTGCATCTATTTGATTTTATTTAAATAGTTTTTCGAAATGCTTTTATTCAGCATAAATTGTTCTGAATGATTACTGATACTATTATTAGTTCTAATAAAACAAAAAATTATTAGTAGTACTAATACAGAAATCAAACTTGTTTATGTGTGACTGACAAATATGCATCACACTTAAGTTTATTAATTTGTTTATGTTAAAACTGTAATCTACATGAATGAAAATTTTATATGCAGTTTAAATACATAGTTTAAATTTAGGCCTAAATATTTTTTTTATAAGTTTTATTTACATGATAATGTGCATAATAAATTGTGTTGTGTTGATACATTTTGGTAAGATTACAAAGACCAACATTTTGCTTGTAAATAATGTGCACCGATGAATTGTTTTCAGTGAGATTAAGAACTAGTGTTAAAAAAAGTTAAATTAAGAAATTACACGTGGCCAATTTTGATTTCATTGTTATCATATAACAATTATCACAAGCTTCTTATTTGTGATGTCGCCTTTATTTTTTTTATGTATTCTTATATTTTCTCTTCCAATTAGTTTCACAGTTAATTTGAACAGAGGCAACGACATTGCGTTTCATCTAAACCCTCGCTTCAATGAAGACGGAAGGCAAGTGATTGTACGAAACAGCTTGATTGGAAACCAGTGGGGCAAAGAAGAGCGCGAGCTCCCCTTCTTCCCTTTTGTCCAAGGAAAGCCTTTTGAGGTGAGCATGGCACCGAACAATTTTATTTCTTTTTCATCTCCGTGAATTTATTTAGATTAAACAAACATCTTAAATATTTACTGTCTGGCCCTCATTGTGTTTAAAGACATTAGAGAATGTCTAAGATATCAGATAACTGGATGTCAGTGTGTAAAAGCAGAAAAAGACGTCCTGAAATAACATCACTAAAAATACTGCAACAAAACTCTTTTTTAAGGTTATGCATTTGTCTCTTGCCATGTTTGTTCGAAACTATGCTCTGCTCCATGCTTGTTCAATTGCAACTGATTAAATTTGTTTTTAATTCCAGCTGAAGATCTTATGCACTGACACTGAATTCAAAGTGGCTGCGAACAAATCGCACCTTCTGGAATTCAAACATCGGATCCGTGATCTCAACCAGATCAGAGCTCTTAGTATCTTCAGTGATGTCACCCTCAGCTCTGTAAATGTGGAGACACTGCAGTGAAATCATACTGCAGATTCTGTCATAGACAAGTCTTTTAACAATGATATGTGATGATCTATTCAACCACATGGGCAAATAATTTTACCTCCAGTAATCATCTTTTTTTAAAACACTGTGTGTCAGTAAGAGTTTATATTTCCTACAGATGTCAATGCTGTAATTCTGTACCTCTAGGTGGGCCTGTTACTATCCAGGAAGGGTTAGATTGTGATAAGGGTCAGTGAGAAATATGAAGTACCACTGATTATACACTTGCAAAGTCTGCTACAATTATGAAGCTACACAGAATAATGGTGGTGGTCATAGTAGGGAATCTGATATTGGCCAATCAAGAATAGTGCGTAATTAATATGAAATTAGAACTGGAATAAAATAGGATTCTATGATTTGTAACCAGTGCCAAAAGATGATTCTTCTTGGTTTAATGATCCCATGATTGAAGAAACAAACATATGTAAACACTGAGTTGTGTGCATGTAATTACAATCCTCTGTGAGACCTGTGTATTACACTTTTACTGCCAGCTCCTAATATAAATAAAATAACAGCAGCGTAAACTGAAGTCAAGGCAGTGTTACATTTTTAATCATGGAAACAGTCTGTCAGAGACGCCCTGACAGAAATCTAATAGGACTGACCTCAATTATGCAGAGGTCTATTTGTGCCTAAAGCACCTGATGACTCTTCAAAGTGTTGAACCCTGAACCCTGAAACCTCCAGCATTGTATAACTAATGTGCACAAATTTCAAGAATGTTCCTTTGTGTCATGATTTTACATTTTAAATGCTATATTAACCCATTTATATTATATAACATATATGTAGTGTATTTTCTGGTTTAAACTTATGTTCTATCAGAAAATGTGTGCGATTCCTCAAATATGGTATCCTTATCTGTCCAATAGGGTGATTTTAATGATTTTTGTGATTCAATGATAGTTTGCTATAGATTTGTATTGTTTAATAACTTATAGAAACGGAAGCCCAAAACAATGCAATAAATAAACAAACAAATAAATAGCCGCTATATATATATATATATATATATATATATATATATATATATATATATATATATATATATATATATATATATATATATCTGTGACCCTGGACCAAAAAAAAACAGTTATAAGTAGCAGATATATTTTTAGCAGTAGCCAACAATACATTGTATGGGTCAAAATGATCGATTTTTCTTTTATGACGAAAATCATTAGGATATGATATATATATATAAACGGTGCTCTATGTTTTTCTCAACTGGGTGGATTCATGCATGCTCGCGCGCGTCTTTATGCGTGTGCTCGCAATAAATGAGGCAGTGCCCGCTGCGCGCTCATCTGATCTGATCACACACGCGCGCGCAGAAATGAAGCGTTGAGTCCTGAAGGACGCACGACTTAAAAATTATGACAAGATGAGATGAATTCACCCCAGTAAATATACAAGCCGATGAAGAGTTTCCCCTTTCAGCAAGCCAGTTCACCTCTCCGTTTCGACTTTTATTCTATTTTTGCTCAGGTCAGTTTTTAATCTTCTATTTCCTTATGTTTGGCTCATTACTCCTACGTGTCAGTCATAAATACCTTTATATGTGACGTTAACTGAGTTTCAATGGCTTTAACTTGCATCTAAAGTAATGAAAATGTAGCATTTATTCTGTGTTTTTTTCCTGTTGACTCGGTTTGGCATATGCTGAGCGGAACTAGCATTAAAACACCCCCAAAACAGGACCTAACCTTACATTTTATAGACTCTAAATTGCATATTTTGGTTGATTTATTGATTATGCATGCGTATTTAAGTGCATATAACCGTTTAAGGACACTTATTTTTCTCTTCTTTAAAGAGCAGATGTATGTAATGGCGTTTCTGTCAGTTAGCTTTAGTGCTAATGAGGTTAGACACCTCTATATTGCATTTATTATTTTGAGGGTGTTTTTTTATTTTATTTATCTAACTATATCTAACTATATTTGTATATTTTCAGTGACGTCTTTTTAAAAGTAAGTGCAAATTACTCATGTTTAACTTGTGGTCCCCAATTAATAACTTTATTGTTGACTTTTATTTTTTTTGGTGCAATGTCCTTTTCCTGTTTTCTGTTATTTTATATTTATTTTTTATTTTCATTTAAGTTTCAGGTTTGTTTTTATTCTTTTAAGAAAGTGTGCCTTACATTGTAAAGAGTTTAAAGCAACTTCAGATATACAGAGCTGTAATGGTTCAAGGTAAATAGTTTTTTTCATTCAGTCACATTTCAAAAGCCTTTCTGGCTCTTGAAGTCTTTCAGATAACATAAAAATGAGAATTTAGGCAAATAATGCTGACTTAGACCCATCATATGCACTATTATTAGAATATGACCACAAATACATGCTGAAATATGTTAGGATTCTGATATCTATAGAGACCATTCTACCTAATTGCTATAATTTAACCCAAACACAGACACATCATGGTGTCCATGTGCATTAGTTGACCTGAGAAAACATGGTGAGTTGTTGGGGGTGAGTGAGACACTAAAGCGGCAAAGAACGTATAATGTTTAACTTCTTGATTACACTTATGAACTTTGTCCCTGCCAAAGGTGTTGATGCCAGCACCTCAGTCTCAGCAGATGCAGAAATAATTGCACCAAGTTTGACAATAGATTAAGTATATTAATTTTCTTATTTATTTTGTTGATTGTCTAAATTAAAAGTTACAAGTATTTTATTTAGTTCTTTTGTTATAGGCATTTGTTGGTTGTCAAGACATGTGGTTATTAGACACTTATCTATACCAAAATCATTCATACAAAAATAATCCCTTTTTTTTTTTTTTTTTTTTTTTTTTTTTTTTTTTTTTTTTGTGTAGTCTGTGCAAGTTTTCCTTCCTGAAGTCAAGCTTGCAGTCAAATTTTGATCTGAAGCCTAGCTTGTTTTTAACAGGTCAGTTGTTACCAACAGTGGGCTGATCCGCAAACCTTGTTTTTCCGTAATGGGGGAGGTGGAATGAGCATTTTGAAGCTCTACAGTTTTGATAATTTTAGATCAGGAGTGCAAAGAGTGGCTTTTATCTTTGCTGGTCAGCTGTTATGTGGCACGTCAAAACCAGGCCATGCATCCCGTTAAAGATGTGATAAATGTCCTCTTACATATTTGTCAAATGGTGATGTGGTGGTGGGGTAGTTTCGTTTGTGGTCGCAGAAATTTTCTGCTGTCCTTTTGTTATCCTCTATGCCATGTTTACTCAAATTCATTTGCTTTTACTTTTTCAGGTTGTTTTATTTTAGGTGGGTCAGTGTAGTCAAGGTGGCACATTGTTTGCTGGAAGGTCTTTAAATCTAGATTTCAGTCATATCTTTGTGAACAGCTGTAGAGCTGCAGAACATGTGTAAAGCTGTTTTAAAGCAAACGTACATTTTTGCGATACACAACCCGGAAAGTTCAACACCAAGCTGACCAGTAAATGACTCTTAGATGAGTTAGTGTGATACAGAGGCATACCATAATTGTATAGTGATTACATACAAATTAAGTTTTTGGTGTTTGGACAAGTTATTTTAGTTACGCCACAGAAATCTAGCATATAGTCTTGGACCATTTCTAATGAGTAGTTGAAACAATTCCTCTTATCAGTCCAATCAAGAGGTTGGTTTATTTGGCAGGCATTTTAAGTTTATTTGGCAAGCGAAAGTATTGATTTAAGCAGCTGGTGTCATGTTGAAACGTGCAGAATTACAGCAGCTCTCTTTTGATGGCTGCCTTATGCAATGCAGTGAGAATACACCTAGTTAAGTGATCACTTCATAAAACACAATTGAGCCTGACCACCTGTTTGAACACAATGAGCTCTTGCGAGGGAAGTCTGACAACTGGACTGCTTACACAGCTTAAGAAAACCTGTTTGGCCACTCGGCCTGGAGTCATGTGGCAGACTAAAGGGAAGTGTGAAGCAGAAAGGTGTATCTACCTCACTCTGAAAACCACTGAAAGCTTTAATACAAATCTCTCACAGGGAAGAAATACCCAGCAGGTTGGGACAAGCTTTTGTCTTGAACATAGCCAGGTCTTCAGTATAATATGTGGTTGTGATCATGTTGCCCCCTTTGGAGCTGGGGTTTAGTGTGTTTTTCATCAAGCCTGAAATGCTTTGAAGTATTTGTGTGGCAAAAATTTGCGCTGTGTCTGACAAACTCGCCATTATTTGGGCAGCATGTGAAAAGCAGAGCCTTTGTTTTCCACAATTATTAATGCATTCTTAATGCATGCAGTTTTCAAGGTCTACCTCTGACCAAGTCCTTTTGTTTTTGTTTGACATAATGTTTTTGGTTTAATATGATTGTGGGCAGAAATGCACAATAGAGAGATATACTAAACTACATACTTTTAAAATTCACCCGGTGATCTGCCTGAATGATTATAATGGACTGAAAAATTGAGCTGTTCTTTCCATATTTTTAATGATTTATAATGACAAAATCCAGTTAAATAAGCTGACCTCATTTGGTTAGTTTTATGTAAATGGGAAAATGTTCAATTTATTTATTTATATTTGAATGGTGGACAGTCACCAGCATATGGTTTCTGTAAGATACCATTAACCATTAGGCATATTTTAGTGGATACTCATGTATTTAATGCTACTAGGCACTCTTTTTCTTTCTTAAAATTTACTTTAGTAGATTGTTTTCAAAGTTTTACCAAAAAAATTTTTTTTTTTATGGTAATGGAATTTTTATTGAAATAATAATGTATACACTGATATACGCTACCATTCCAAAGTCAATTAAAAAGAAAATAAACTTTTGTACTTTTAAGCAAGGACACATTAAATAATCAGAAGTGACATTAAAAACGTTATAATGTTACAAAAGATTAATTTAAAATTTTTTAAACTTTCTATTTAGCAGTGAATCCAAAAAATGAAAAAAACAACAACAAAAAACAGTGTCCAGTGTTGTCAACATCGATAACAATAATACATGTTTTTGAGCACCATATTAGAATGATTTTTGAAGGATCACGTGACACTGTTGGAATAATGCTGCATATATTAAATCGTAATGATGTTTCACAATATTGGAATTTTTTTTTCTTTTTTTTTTTTTTTTTACAAATAAATGCAGCCTTAAGACTTCTTTCAAAAACATAATGTTCCCAACCCCAACCTTTGATGGTAGTTTATATAAAAATACAAATAAAATTTCTTTTTTACTTTTCCGTCATACACAGTCTCACTTTAGAACATTTTATGTGCACGCTAAACTTGAAACATTCCACAGGGAAGGACTCATTGTAGACAGTCTGTTGAACCCTACTAAGAACATTAGCGTAGCTGGCACACCTTCTTAATGAGATCATACGGTTGTGTTCACATGTCTGCTCATTACAGACATTTATGACAGTGGGTGATTTAACAGGAGGGCAAGAGAGAAGACAGATAGCAGTTACAATGGCAGCACATTTGTCTTGGAAAACCAACTGCGCAAGGTGTGTTCAACATATCAGGTTTCAGCAGGCAAAGACCATTCAAAGGCCTGGTTTTGTCTGAGGTAATACAATGAATTGGTGCTGTATTTTTATGCTGCTTGTCCTGGCTGGTTACTTTGGGTTGGGCTTGGGCTGTTGATATGCTTGTTGACCTGACCTAACTATACCTAGTATTGTGTCAGAGTAGTACCGTACTATTTAGCAACAGGATGATTGCATATGCACACACCCTTATCGTGGACGGCCGCTCAAAGTGCCACAGAAGCAATTACAGAGCATGTGTGAACTTCTACTGAGATATGGAATTCAGAGCCATGGCTGTTGGGAAATTGGAGGCTCTACAGTTGTTGATGTCTTCATTTAGGACTTTGAGGCAGATTGATTTGTCTTTGTTGTTAGTTTGCTGAACTACTGTTGACCTCTTTCAAAGGAGCTCAGTCTGCTGAGTGGTTAACACTGGTTGGTTCTTGGACTATAAGATAAAGTCTTCTGATATCATATGCAAACATTGAATTGGTACACAAGTCTGGGAGCAAACACTTGTTTGTCATGATAATCTTATGCTAAAGTTGCATCTAAAATTGCTGCCATTTCTGAGTGTTTTGGCTTTCACATCTGTAGTCGATTTAGACATATTAGTCTTATTATTGACATCTAAGCTAACAGTTTATTCATTATTAAACATAAGCACGTATATCTGTGTATTTTGGTTAGCAATCGAAACAACAATGGGCAGAAAGGGCAAAGATAATCGCAAGCTTGTTTGTGAGTCAAGAACTTGCAGGAAGGCAACTTGAGAAGGCGGCAAATTGTTGCACAATAGCTCCACCACAACCCATCTACAGCTCAGTTATGGGAAAGAAAACTCCCAATGCTTTGATTTGAAAGCGAACCAAATGAAATATAAAAGTGGATGCTGTCCATATGCCAAGTGCATTGAAAAATGCATTGACTCCCTTTGCTGGATTTGAAATAGAAAACCACAGAGTTGCTTCAGTGTTTCTGAGGAAGGGAAGTTTTACTGAAGAACCGGTGGGTAATTGAACTTCAGTCTGCTGCAGTGTATTTAGGTGAGCTAAATTTTAGGCCAAAAACATCAACGCTTATTAGTACGCACTTGTTTGTTTTGGTTGTTGTTTTGTTGGTGAAGAATTTGATCGCACATAGCATCATCTTTTTTTTTCAAGAAAGACCAGGGGTCTCATTCATAAAACTCTGTGTAGATTTCATCCTAAAAGTGTACATGCGCTCAAAAGCTAGATTTAGCAGATTTTCAGATTTATAAAACCATGCATATGCCAGGACCTGCACAAAAATCCCTTTATAAATCCCAGTCAGGAGAAGATTGTGTGTTTCCACCCATCTCCTCCCAGAAAACACCATAAATGGCGCTTTCAACACCTAGTTTTACTATGCATAACCTCATTTACATATTATTTCCATGCATATTCCCATCCTCGTTGACACCATGTTTAACATCGTCAAAGGTAATAGACATTAAGTAAATGTGAGATACGGACTATAAATGCCATTTGTGCCATACATTAATTTTTATTGCTAAAAATCGTCCAATATCCTTGTTGTGCTTTAAAATAAATATATCAAGATAAAAACATAAACTGTTTAAAATAGTTATCAGATAAATATTTTAGAATAGAGTCGATCTCATTTTTTTTTTACGTTGGCCAAATAGTTTTTCAATTGTTTTAAACAATTCAAATCAAACTACATTTATGCAGGTTTGCTGATAGCTACTTTTAGTGGAAACAGATAGGCCTATATTTATTTCAGTGTAAAAAGACTCGGCGCGTCACTAACAAAGTATTTTAAAAAGGAAATGTGTAAATCTTACCGTTTTCTTAAAGTTGTAGCCTATCCTTCAAATACAGTGGTAGCCCTACTTTTCATAATGTTGTAGAGATGCCTTCACACGACATCATTACCGTGCAGCTGCGCTTGTACAGTAAGCTATTATCACTGGTCCTATTCAAACCGTAGAATGGACCGTTCGACCACTGAATCCAGCAGTGTCCGCCACAATATCGAAGTAAGTGCACATCATTGATCATTGTTCTCACAAAAAAACAAAAATCTGCAGTTTGGTTTAAAAATTAATTATTTAAAACATAAAACACCACCAGTAAAAAAAACAAAGCAAACCAAAATAAAAGTGATTAAGCAATCTAAATTCATGTAATTTTGGTTTAACTTCTGCGTAATGACTTTATGATTTCAGTGCATATTTTCATTATGAGAGTGGAATATTTAATGAAAATGTGTATATCGACATGAAAACAGAGCTTAAAATCATTGTTTTTACTTCATTATTTTTCTCAGTCCAGGAAAAAGAGTTTGTATGCATTTTCCCGTCAATTTTTTTTTTTTTTTCCATAAATCCCACCTTTTGCGTAGGAAGGGCTTGTTTTGTGCGTACGCAACGGTTATAAATGAGGCCCTCATTTATGAGGCTCCCCTATAAATGAGGGAGATTTTCAGTTTGTTTATTTATATGAATAGAATTGCATTGATTGTTCTTTTTACATTAGTATGTATACTGTTAATAATATGCAAATGATCTGTATACACAGAATAGTCAAATGACCAAATTTGCATGTGGAATACTGTATCCCTCAATGCAAAGTGCTCAACTTGACCATTTAATTTCCTGTGTGATGACTGCATTGGGTCTATTATCAACCACAATTAAATCTCTTGACTTGCAATTTGCTCAAACTGCAAATATTTTTTTAATTTTGAAATTAAAAAGGATTAGATTCTCTAATTTAAACATGCGTAGAAAGGTCATGTGACTCCATGCTTACAGTGAAATGCTTACTTTTTTTGCATTCCATATTTGACAAATATTTAGCAAGTATACATTGCATACTTTGCAGTGTGCAGTATTTAGAGTTGAATTCTGAATATGGCCCTGTGGACATGACATGTATCTTTATCCCTTTTGGTTTGGACCAAACGCTCCAAGACACTTTCTACAAACTCAAAGGCTCCTCTGTTTGAAAGAGCAGCTGAAAATTCTTGGGGTTTGTACTGTGAGAGATGCGTGGTTCTTTGATTTATGTTCTTAGTTTTTACATGGCCTGAGAACTGGAAAGATCTATGAAAGCTATTGTAGCAGCTGGTCTGTTTTAGACGGTCTGGAAATGGCATTGTGTAAGCTTAGCAGCCACCCCACCTCTCCTTTTGAATGAGTGCCATTGTTTTTAGAAAAGCGAGCAAGTTCAGGTAAAGGAAGTGCGATATGAGAAGTTCTCGGGCCTTTAAAGGACTTTGTATGTGCATTGTGCAGTTATGTGTGTGTATTTCAGTGTGGCAGTGTTTGTCTCGCGTCTTGTTTTGCTTGCATCACTGCATGTAAAGTTTGTAAGATATGTGCAGGCAGATTCTGCGCTCCAACCCTGTTCTACAGCGAAGGTCCAAAAGTATTGATTATCTTTGCCATTTATAGACATGCAGGGATCTTGAATAGCCCATTGGCTCCTTATCAGACCTGCGTTTATTTCCTCCGGCAGGCACACACGTGCTTGTAAAAGGAGCCCTCCTGTCCCGGCCAATCACAGCTGCTTAGGTGAAATTCTGGAGGGTGTCAGTCAGTCCAGTAAAACCATGTGCTGTGCCGTAGACTGTGTACATCTTCCTCTGTAATGGAAAACTGTGCAATTGTCGGAGCGGAGGAATTTACAATGCATTGACTTACCGAAAAGCTTGGATGCATGTAAGTAAACGTAAAAGACACATATGTACAAAACGGTTGCAGACACTCATTTGAAAAACATTGACATTGTTGTAATGATCATTTTTTGAAGCTGCGCAGGCTTTTAGGTGGTTGCTTGGTTGTGAATTTGCCTCAGGAGCTGCATGAATATGCTAGTACTCAGAATGCACGGATAGAAAGATGAAATGAGGTTATCTCTGCTTTGTTTTGGTCTCTCCTTTGAGACCATGTAATCTTGTCCTCAGTGGTGAGCTCAGTGTCTATTTTATTAGCCAGTGTTTCGTTGTGGGCTTATGGAAAGGACACAGGGATAATGTTCCAAAAACATCTTTTTTTCATGCTTATCTGCTTTTTATGGGTGAAGTATCTCTTTGAAAACAAACTGCTTGGCTGCTTTTCTAGCCCCTGGAGAGGGAATGGGCATAAGAAATCCAGAGCCATGTGTTCTGTTCAGCTTTACTTCATGTGCACTTATCTATGCAGTTTTATTTATGTTTCCATATTATGTCTGTAATAATCTTTTGAGTTGTAGTTTGACCTTCAGATTGTGAATTTTTAAAATCATTTGACATGATATACTAACTGTTTTTTAAGTTTGTAAGGGAGTAGTTGACATGATGTAAAATTGTGGATTATATCTGAACAGTTTCTTAACAAAATGGTGCTGTGCCTGTGACCCAATTTGTTACCAATTCAGGTTATTAAAGCTTTCTCACGTTAGTGTTCTCTGTCTCTTATCTAGGTTTCTGTGTCTGTCATATAGCCTAGTTATTTTAGAAAAGCACCCTCACAAGTGCTTGCTGCATACTGCATTGGCTATTTAAGTTAATCTGTGGTTACACTAGGCTTTGTGCATGCACAATTACATCGGACCCCTTCACACTTTTGCAAATTATGCAGATTTGAGTTTTACCCACAAGGTCAAATCTGTGATGCATTGGTTAAATGTCTTGTTATAATTTGCAGGTCAGAGTTAACCAAACTTGAACTTTAGTATGCAGTGGAAGACATTTCTGGCCCTCTGTGACCATGACTTAATTGTTTTTGACATGAAATACTCCATAATTGCCATAAGACCCCATAATGCATCACAGCCATAACTACGCCATCTCATTGGAATGTACAGTTTCATGTTCTGTTGAGGCACAGCATTTGTAGCCATCGCAAGTGGTTAAAATTACCACTACAACCACCACTACTAGTACACTACTCCGGGTACTAGAGAATGTAGACCTATAGATTACACACTTGTGTCCGAGTGTGTTTTTGTTTATCACTAGCCAGTTTGCAGAACCTTTTAAAACCTAAAGCGGTCATTGAGTGCGTTTACATATACAACATGATGCTGCAAAATCAGCTCATGAAAACCAGGTGCAAGAAAACATGTTTGTGCCAATTACGAAATCATCAGTGTTTTCTCCTATATTGGGATTATAATGGACAATGAATCAGATGGGATAGTGGGCAAAAATCAGTATGTGCTGTTTGGGTTCTGTCTAAGCCTTTTATATGACCTACAGTTATAAAAAAATAAAATAGTATGGTATTATATTTGTAAAAATTTTAGCAGATGTTAAAAAGGTCACTTGCAAATTATAAATACAACAAAAGCTTCGCAAACCGTAACGTGTGAAGTGTTTCAGGTTCCAGAAATGATTAGAAAAGTACCAGATATGAGCTAGTACAGAGATGATGTACAAGAGACACAGTGAGACCACAGAAAGAGAACTGAGAGGGGTTCACAGTAAGTGTTTTAAAAGTTAACAGTGAGTCATGTGCTCACGAAAGAATCTTTAGATGGATTCAGCTGTTCTAATGGACACTTTTACTGCTGGTAGAACTGCCCAACTGTACAAACCAATAAAAAAAAATCTGCAATAAATTTTAACTATTCTAAAAAATACTATAGTTGGTAGTAAGTTTATACTGTAAGGGTCTTATGTTTCAGAACTGTCCTTGTATAGACTCTTTACAAGTTGGAAAGACAAACTGTTCTAAATTTTGTCCATCAATGTTGTTTTGCAGTGAGGTTGGAGTCCTGAGCCCTTCTGTTGGGAGACATCGCTCGTACTGGAGGGAGGAGCCTAATGCCTCAGAAATGTGAAACTATCAGTTACTGCAACCCCACCCCTTACCGGGAACCACGGTTACGAGCCTCCAATCCACCATCAGTCTGGAGGTAATAAGTACTTACTGCACTCAAAGCCTATACATGACATCACACGTTTTGAGGGTAATTTGATGGTAATTCACTCGCATTTGTTTAGATAGCAGAAACCAAAGTGGATTCATTCTGTTCATTTCCAGAAAAACAACAAACTCTTTCATCTGTTCATCACTATGGATGTTGTCCTCTATCCAGGATGTTTTTTATGATTTTGTTTGGATGAGACAGCCAACATCGACACTCAGCAAAATATGTTTTCATATCAACTTTAAAGGCATTTACAATGTAGATTTGGCATTAATTTGGTGTTGAGCTGTGGCAGAACAGTTAGCACACGTTGAACCATGGTGCTCATGTAGAGAGTTTCCCATCCTAATAAATCTGTCAGTAAAAGAAAAGCTTTGCTTTTAGCATATTGTGGGGTGGAGGAAAAACAAGCTGATCTGCGTGTTTAGCTTCACAAAAAGTGAGATCCTGTTCCCAACTCGCCTTTAATTACCCCCGCTGTTGTCTTGTCTCACTAAGCTACATGAGCTATAGACTGGAGCAACACATGTGGCGAAGTGTGCAGACCCAGATGCTCAGCCTTTTCCTCAGGAAGAGTGTTACGACATAATTGGAGCGAAGTAGACTTCATAATCGTGACTTCATCCTTGTTCGTTCCCCCCTCCATTCCCATCAGTTGGACAGGTCCTCTGGCAGGCCCCTTTCAAAGGAAGTCTTGAACGTTTACAAGAAGAGGGGAGCAAACAAATCTCCTGTTAACTGAAGCAGTGTGCTGATTTCAGTATGAGCTCACTTCATCCTTTGACATTATTCATTCTGATGTTTTGCTTTTCACTTGAGTATTTGTTTTCATTTACATAATTCTGTTGTGCTTTTTTTTTTTTGCCTTCAAATTATCATTAGCTCACTCATGTGTTTTGGCCCGTGATCTCAAGGAAACTCTGAGTTGTGGGTGCGTTGAGGGCAAGAGTTGGGCGGCAGCTGTAAGTTGTTGCCAGGTTGTGTAATGGGTAAAAATCAGCATTTGAGCACCAGATAGGAGCTGGCGTGTCTCCAGGGTAATCATACTCCTATCCAGCAATGGTGCTGCAGTGTGTTCCTCAGGAAACTGGGAGGTTCTTTAGAGATTTTGAAGTAATCAGTACAGTTCTTTGGTCTCTTTTATGTGGTATTTTGTCATCCATCAACTTATAAGTCAAATTAGATGTTAACTTTTAATGTTTATTTCATGAACAAGGGGGGAGGCTAGCTAACTCAGTCCATTACCTTCCTGTATACAGTGTTGATGTTTTTAATCAGACTACCTTTTTCTTTATGCCTGACCTAGTGTTCTCATAAGTACTGACTTTGGTACCAGTCTCTACTGAAATTTTAAAAATGTCCAATCAGCGGCCAACGGCAAATCAGCTGTGTTAAAAATCCGCTCAACAGCACTCCGATGCTAGTGGGAAATGGACATTTTTTTAAATCTCAGTACCAACTGGTACCGAAGTCTGTAGCCTGACACAAAATTGGCCAACTGTTGAAATTATGTAGGCCTGCCTCTAAAGATAATCTACAGTATTTGAGCTTTGCTAGCACACAAAAAAATTGGCAAGAACAGGAAGTTCGAGGCAGGGTTGTACCAGGAAATGTGAGCGTGCCTGTATCCATAGACAATCAAAGCCACTGTTGACTTGCCTTTTGTTGTCCCACTTTTTGTCCAAGACACCAGCTCAACAAAATGATTCTGACCTTACAGATTGCCCTCTCCTGCTGTTTGCCACAAAGGAAGGTTGGCACAGAAGGAGATGTGCTGGTCTATGCAAGCTTTCCAAGGACACACCAAATGGTATTTTCACTTGTCAATGGACATGCCACTTTCCATGTTTACCATCCAATGAATGGCTGCAGCCCACACTCTTCCCCCCTTTTTGAGCAAGCAAGTCTCCTCCCACTCTCACTTTGGCTCTGAAATAACTGTCCACACTGTCCAAATGCCATCCCATGTTAAGTCACGTGAGAATCCCTTGTACGACTTTATCAGGTCTGAATCTGCACTGGAAGAATGCCTTATATGCACTCCTGTCTGTGAGAGTTCAGTCCTCGCACACATAGATAATGCTATTGGTGGTGCCGCAGGCTTGTTTGTAGGGCAGCTGGGTCTGTGTCAGCTGAGTGCTTGTGTAAGAACCCAGCTGTGTCTGGACCTGGGTGGCTCTGCTCCCATTATGTCAGCCTAAGGGCCAGAGGGAACAGCTAGCCCTTGTACTCACTGTGATACTTCTTCTGCTTGAGGAGTTATTTGCAATTTTGCACGTGCTATATAATCACGTGGTAAAAACACTGCTAAGGTGACTTGCAGCAGCAGATTTTTGAAGTTTCCATATTTAGATTATTTTGTGGTTTTTATTCTTGAGTTTTATATCTAATTTGCATGAACAAAATTTGCAATAAATAAACTTGCAAATTATAAAATGGGCACATTAAAGAAATTACTTTTTGGTATTAAGTTTTTCATTGATAAAAGACTTGCATCCTTAAGAAATGCAAATTTGTTTCCAAGCCTGTATGATCCTTTAACACAGAAGAATGTTCAGCAGAATATGTTGCTTTTTTCCATGTCAGACAATTTGAAGTAAACATGGACTGTCAGGCTTCAAGTCAAGTCACCTTTATTTATATAGGCCTAGTGTTTTATACAATACTGATTGTGTCAAAGCAGCTTTGCAGTTTTAAACTGGAAAATAGTGTCAATAATGCAATGGGGACATCAGTAAACATTAATTTTTTTTCAGTTAAAGTCAGTTCATCTTTGATTCAGGGATGTCATCGTCCAGCTCAGTTCAGTTCAAATAGTATACAATCATGTCAACAATATTGTATTGCTTGAAATTAAGTGTCCCCAACTAGGCAAGCCAAAGCCGACAGTGGCAAGGAACCCAAAACCCATTGGTGACAAAAATGGAAAAAAAAAACCCTGGGAGAAACCATGCTCAGTCGGGGGCCAGTTTTCCTCTGGCAAGATGAAACCAGCATGGCGTGGTTTAATTCCAGGCTGCATCACAAGTCAGATTGAACAGAAGCCTTGTCTGGTTCTTGTGGTCTTGTGGCGATGGCCGTCAAATCCCATTTAACTTGTCCCATATTTCAAGTCTTTTAACGCCATACAAAACGAACTTTGTGTAATTTGTGTAAATGGACTGAAATATTCCTTTAAGATACTAACGCTACTTTGGAATAGTAAAAGTGTTTTTTTTTAAACCCCTTTTAAGAGATAATTAAGTTACAACCTTAGTCGAAACACCTTGTATTGGTTTTAAAAATTCTTTCTTTTATCTCTTTTGCTTAGGATTACCACCATGCACCTCAAGCCATACCCCAAACCGCAAGATACAGAGATACATCGGGAATCTGTGCACGATGGAACAAGAGGCCTCCATGCCGACCAGCAGGGAGTGCTCAGTAAAGATTGGGGCATTCGCCAGGCGTGTGGCCTCATGGGCTCACCTGGCAATGGCACAGCCAACCGGTGTCCCCTCAGTGTCATCTCCACCAACACCCTCCGATGTGGCAGTGGGAGCAATGCACCAACTAGAGTTAGTGGGGCCCGCAGGAGCAGAGCATCCTCTCTCAAAACATTTACCAGTTCTTTAGTTCTGCTCTCACATTCAACTGGTTTGGAGAATGAAAGCTCACTTAGGATCTACCAAGGAGAAGATGCAGAGGGATCTTTGGATATATGGGCTGTCATTAAACCTGGTAACACAAAAGAGAAAATCGCCATTTTTGCATCTCAGAAGTGTGGCAGTACTTGCAGTAGCGTTGTTGACAACACCTCAGAAACAGAAGCCATTGCCCCAGAGCTGCGGACTGTCTCTGTTAAAAACAAAGGCTGCTGGGATGGTGACTGGTCTGTGGCTAAACGCAGGAGAAGGTCTGAAAACCCAGACAAGTCAAAAAGTATGGAACTTTCTTCCCCAAAAACTGAAATACTGAAAGTATCTCAACAGGAGACCCTCAATGAGAACATCGATACTTTCAAAGGAGTTGCAGATGATGCAGTCAGGACAGAGGGAGAAGAGGATGATAAGACACTTTCTGTGGTGGAGATGGTGGCATACCTGGAACAAAGAGCCAGCGACCAACAAGTGAGCTCCAAAGTCCCATCCTTTCGCAGCACCATCACTTTATCCAAAGTTGGAACCATCCCTCAGCATGCAGAGCAGCTGTCCAAGGTTGCAGAAAAGCTGGAGGTTCAGGGAGAGGAAGGAGAGTCTGTTCGAGTTCTGGATATGGTGGCTAAGTTGGAGTCACAGTGTCTGAGTAGACAAAGCCTCCGAGAAGGTGGAGGAGACCTCTCTCGAAACAATAGCTTACGGAGGAAGGTGGGGCGTGTGCTTCTGGCAGGGTCAGAACCCTTCCCACTGCCATCTCATCCAGTGTCGCCTACTGTCCCTCAGGACTCTAGAGTTGAGAGTGTCCCACAGCAACTGGATAATGATTTAGACAAACTGAGTTCCCCACCTAAGACCCTTGAGTCGATAGAGACCTCGCAGTGTGGGCTTGACACCTGCACCCTCAAGGACGTAGAAAGTTCTTGTATCTCAAGAGAGGAAACTAGCACTGCTGTTCAGTCTCTGCAGTCCTCACCAAAGGATGCCAGCTCAGAGTGCAGTGAGGAACCGATACCAGGCATGTTGTTCTTTGCCGAATCTTCTCCTCAGTCTCTGAAGGAGCATCACCTGCCCTCTCCATCAAAGAGCAGATCACTGGACAAAGAGCCTTCTCGCATCCAGGACCTTGAGCCTTTTGTCAACACTTCAGTGTCTTTAAGAGAGGAGATCAAGGATGGGCTTATGGCTGACCAAAATCATCAAACCTTTGAGGAGACAGAGAGAGGAGAGACTTGCAGAGTTAGTCAGGAGCCTGTGCCTTTTCCATTACGCCGTCTAGTGTCTCATGAGTTTCTTGAAACTCGCTTTAAGATCCAGCTGCTTTTGGAGCCTCAGCAGTACATGGCTTTCCTGCCACACCACATCATTCTAAAGATATTTTGCTTGCTACCTACTGAAAGCCTGGCTGCCCTCAAGTGCACCTGCCATTACTTTAAATTTCTCATTGAGAGTTACGACGTACGGCCGGCGGACTCTCGTTGGGTGAGTGATCCACGCTACAAAGACGATCCCTGCAAGCAGTGTAAGAAGAAGTATGACCGTGGTGACGTTTCGCTCTGCCGTTGGCATCATAAGCCCTACTGCCAGGCGCTACCATATGGCCCGGGCTACTGGATGTGCTGCCGCAAGTCTCACAAAGACACACCTGGTTGCAATGTGGGACTTCATGACAACCGCTGGGTCCCTGCCTTTCATAGCATCAACATGCCAATTTACAAGAAAAGCAGGGACACTGATGAGGATCTGTAGTGTGCCAGAAAGACAACTGCCGTGTGCGTTTTATTTCTGAGGCCTGTGTATAAGTGAGAGTAGCTAGTGTGAATGGGCTGTGTGTTGCCAGTGAGCATGTGCGCCTTTAATGTATAGTGCTTACAACTAGGTTGCTGAAACTAATAAGAAATTGCTGGGACTTTGAACTTCTACTCTGCCAACCAATCACTAATTCCCCTGTCAAAAACCCTCCTCAGGTCCTTAATGTTGTTCTGCACTTTAACCTTTAAAGATTGAATTTTGCAGAGTTCTATCTGGGTACTGCTTGATGATTTTTACTTTGAGTAAAGATTAATGACTAACTTATTTTTTTCAGTTCAACCACCATTCTTTTTCTGTGCTTCGTAACACACCCTGACTGTATTTCCTGCACTGATGTTGACTTAGTCTTCAATGTTAGACATTTTTGAGCATTTACAGTTCTGTTTATCTCCCATTGTACTTGCATATGTGATTAACTCATTGGCCAGTAGGCCAACTTTAAACGAGGGCACAATGAGTTATTGACACATTTGCTAAATTTCCCTATCTCCCGTTATCATCTCTTTGTACCGCTAAAAAGTCCTGGGATGCTAGGTGGCGAAATGACTTCGCGACTTGATGGGATTGACTTTTTGAGTTTGTTCTGAGCCCAGATGTTTACATTGTACATAGCACAGATTCCTATATATCATAATACATCATAATGAATGATGGCACTAGTGTGGCGTGAAATGCATTTAATCTTAATATGGGGTAAATTGCCTTGTTCTTTTTATGCTATCTTTTTGTGTATATAGATATCTATCTGAAATGGTCGCTCTTGTTCTGCAGTGGGACTCTTATGATAAACCCCTGTGAATGGGTAATGCATATTCTTCTCAAATTTTAAGTATTGATATCTCCCTTGTATGATGTATTGTTTCTTGACAGGAAACATTTGAATGTGGGAAGAGTGTTTCTCCATCTTGACAGTGAATAACTGAACCCCATCTGAAAAAAAAAATCATTGCAATATACTTTTTTCCGAAGTGTGTCAGATTTTTAAAAATTATTGTTAATGACATTGCTGTGCTCTGCCTGTTAAGGCATTTTACTTCAATAAAGTATATCTTGGAGAATTTGTAACCAATGTTCTGCTCTCTCTATTCTTTTTTTTCCCCCTCTCTCTCTTATATGCTTACACAGCATACTTGTATTAATCAGTTAAATTGTCTTTCTATTAGATCAGTGTAAGCAAGGTTTGTTTAAATACAAGCTGATAGTTGTTTCTTTTTGGTGATGTCTTGGGTTAGAATATTTGAATTTAGAGTACCTAAATCTATTATTAAAAATCCACATCAATCCTAACTGGGATTTACTTTCCAAACTTTGGATCTATACGTTACATCCATTAGCTTTCATTTTGGTTCTTATGTTTCAAGCTTTGACTTCAAGTGCACATTCCTGAGTAGAAGATGTGTTACTGAGCAATAAAATGTCTGGTTTCCAATGGAGAATAAGTGACCATGGCAGGCAGTTTTAAACAAGTTACTGCCAGCTGAGTACTTTCAAATCATGATTTAAAAATCTTAAATTTTATACTTACCCTGCCATTTTGGTGTTATGAATTGTAGTATCACTAAAGTTTTGTTCCCAAAAATAGAAATGCCCTATGCAAAAATGTATTTCTCACCCATGTTAGATATTCTGCAAAATAAATTCTCTGAAAATAATAGTAATCAGCTTGTCTCAACACAGTGGCTACTATGATGTAGAACCCATTTTTCCCGAAATGACAAATCTTCATTTCATGTTAATCACTAAATATTTTGTCAGAAATGCTAATTAACTTATTTAATATTTGGTGCACATTTAACTTTAATGTAAAACTTGTCACTTTTAAATATATAAAAAGTGTCCAAGGTGAAAATCCTAATGTTTGAAATGTACTCACACATACTTGTCTTTTGCTTTCATGTCTTGAAGGAGAGTAGAAATATTATGGAACTGAGGCCATATACTACATATTTAAACAATTTTCAAAGTCTGTGTATACAGCAATAATGCTTCATTTCCTATTGCATTTCAGAGAGATATTCTGTTTAATAATTGGAAAAGTCTGATAATACAAATAAAACATTTCTACAGTGAAACATAGTAAATATGTATATATTTTTTTCCAACAACTAAAGATGGTAAAAAAATAAACTTGTACATTAATCCTAAGAGCAAATAGACAGCCAGCCTCTCTCCCAATGGATAAAGCAGGATATTTCCGCCCAATGCAATCTGCAGTGGTTGAGGAAATATAAAGGGGAAAAAATTATTTGTCCATAAAATACCATTCCTCTTGAAAATGTATAATCTAATAGAACAAGACACACCAATAATATCTGCCAATCTCTCAGACAAGTCCAGCAACATTTATACAGTAGGATTCTTTGAAGAGCTGGTGAAAAGGTGCAATCCATCAAACAAACTCTAAAAGCAAGTCTGTCCATGCTTCGAATGTACAATTTCTGCATCGATGAGCAAACAAAAATATTTGGCAATGTACACTGGATAAAGTTGACTGGTGTGTGGTGTCTACAGTAAAAAGTGAGCTGCAAAAGTAGTTCATTACACTCTTCCGTCCTGCAATAAAACCACACATTTATTCAGTATGAGCAGTCAGATGAAACTTCCCTTTATTTCTCCCAATGGCCAAGCTGACATAAGTGAGAATGACAGTAATGGGGTGTTTGCATAGGTCTAACCGGTTGAACCACCCCCACATCCACCGGATCTCAGCGCTGCCCGGTATAGGTGCGGAACCAGGACGTGACAGAGGCAGCCGCAGAGGAGATCATGCCCCCTGCATTGCCAATTGGCTGGGATGCCTGCATGCCGCTCTGGGACAGATCCATAGGCTGGGAAGGGATGTCACAGAAGCGAGGGCTTGGAACCGTCTCCCAGTCTATGCCCAAGTCTGTTTCTTCATCCGTCACAGCCTCCTCTCCGCTCTCCTCCGCTGGTCCAGCCGCCTCTGGTTCCACAAACTCCATAGAGTCTTCCAAGTCAGCACTCACCTCAAACGGCCCGGTTCTAGTGAACAAGAGTGGAAATGTTTGCAACACATAAGTTATCCATTATATGACTTATACTAGCATTCAAAGGTTTGGGGTCGGCAAGTTTTTTTTTTAATGCTTTTTTTCTCGTATGTTCAGCAAGGCTGCATTTATTTGTAAAATCAATAATATTTATGAATTATTACTACAATTTAAAACAACATTTACATTTAAATATATTTTAAAATATAGTCCTGTGATGCAAAGCTGAATTTTCGGCATCATTACTACAGTCTTTAGTGTCACATGATCCTTCAGAAATCATTCTAATATGCTGATTTGCTGCTCAAGAAACATTTAATATTATTGATGTAAAAACCATGTTACATTTTTTTTTTCAGGATTCTTTGATTAATATAAAGTTCAAAAGAACAGAATTTATTTGAATTAGATTATAAGTCTTTACTGTCACTTTTGATCAATTTAATTATGTCCTATCTAATGACACCAAAGTTTTTGAACAGTAGTGGAAAAAAAAAATTATACAGGGAGTGAAAAAAAAAAAAATCATCAGCAAATAATTAAGACAACACATGATTTTATCTATTGGAATTTATTTGGATCATAAATAATGGGCTATAACATA
The DNA here is from genome assembly GCF_018340385.1 of Cyprinus carpio. NCBI lineage: Eukaryota > Metazoa > Chordata > Actinopteri > Cypriniformes > Cyprinidae > Cyprinus > Cyprinus carpio. The sequence continues at coordinate 4,414,376 of NC_056613.1, read as the reverse complement.
CATCGTGGACAACATAAAAGTAAATTGTTTCACTAAAGAACAGGACAATGTAATTTCTCACCTGCCAAGTTTCTTGTTTGCTGGAGACACCAGAAATATTATATTCCTCAAAGTGTGATGAGGATGAAGCAGCTCGCTGTCAACATGCTAAGAATCAAGCATAAACATGAGGCATGAGATCAGAATAAGACTTCTCAGATCAGAGTGGTCTCAGTTTTGAGAAGAATTTACCTGTGAGAAGCAGAGGTGCAGGATGTTGGTGTTAAGTTTGTTTACAGCACGGGTGAATCGGTAGCGGGTCAGATTATCACCACAGAACTCACTGTAGAAAACAAAACAGAATACAGGACATTCATTTTTAGATTATAATAAAATACAAAAAAAAAAAACTTGTTTCAGCTAGTTGTCAGGGCAACATTTATTATTTTCCATTTATAGTAACTTTATGAAGTAAAAAATAAATAAAACTATATAGACATTTTAAAAACCAGAAAAAGTGTCAAAAACAACAAAATTACTGAAACGTTAAGTAAAATTAAAACAAAAATAGAAACAAAAAAAAATTTCAAAATGTGAATAAAAACTATAATAGACCATTAACAAAAAGCTGTAACCTGTTGCACAATTTTTTCGGAAGGTTGACATCAAGAATATGAGACAGGATATTGATGAGCTGTGTAGCATAGCAGAGGGCGGCACTGATGGTGTGTGCCGGGTTGATGTGGTCCAACTCTACACAAGAAAATAAACGAATCTGTAAAATGATTTAATTAAATATTCTCTTTCCTTTAAAGAGGAACAGAAAGCATTAAAACTGAATGTACTGCATTTTGACAGGATGTAAACATATGATGTGATTTTAATTTTTCCTTTCTCTTTGGAGTGTTAAAAGCTCTTGGTGCATAAAGAAGATCTGTAAAGTTGCAAAGACTAAAGTCCCAAATCCAAAGAGATATTCTTTATAAAAGTTAAGACTCTGCCACACCCCCCTGAAAAGGCTCGTTCGAACATGCCCCCACATCTCTACTTCACTATGTGGAAATATTTGTGTAATGCCGCCCAAATGTTCACGCAAAGAAAGAAGGTGTGGTTTCAGTAACACAGTTAGTGTTGAAGCAGCCATGTCAGGGAGATGCTGTGTCTGTCACGTGACTGTTCCCCTTTAGGGCTTGAACTGATGGTAAAACTAAGGACATTATTAACTGTTTTTACATTTACTGTAAAAGATGAAGCTCGCAATTTCTGACGAGTGCTTGCGGTGTTTGGCCATTCACAATGCACTGGGTCAGTTGGCCAATCAGAGCAGACTACACTTGTCAGAAGGAGGGACTTTGTAGAAAACAACGCGTTTGAGAGAGGCGGGGCATAGAGGACCTACAATAATGTACAGTATTTGAAAAATAATGTGTTTTTTGAACATTAAAGCGTGTCAACATATTCTGTTACTCCAAATACACAAAATAATGATCTTTAAAAAAAGCATCATATGACCCCTTTAACTCTCACTGCACTGAGAAATAACAGTTGGTTGGTTGGTATTTTAACGTCATTCCAGCTTCCTATTTTCATGGTGAGTAACAAGTTGAAAAACTATAAAAGATAAATTTTAAAAACCCATATACGTTTTTGAAAGTTTGCTTTAGATTATAACTCTAAAATGGATTTAATGTTTGAGATGTACAGTAATTAAGTTCTGTACCTGGCCCCTGATTTCCACTCTTCTCCTCCACCCAGCTGTAATAGGCTGAGCAGTCTCCATTACTGGGAAGTGTGACGTGTGGCCCAGTGATACTGATGCTCGTCTCTCCGTTCTGATCGTCCCAGATCCAGCGGCCTGAGCTGTAGGTGATTCGCCTCGCCTCTGCGAGTTCACTGACGGTGCTGGAGGTCAGAGCAAGGTCATTCTCAGCCTCTGCTGGGTCCCTGCAGGCCAGAAAGACTTCAGATGATGCATTATGCTTCATTCATAATAAAGCATGTTTATTATTATTAATATGCACATATTCAAAAACCAGCCTAACAAGATTAGTTCATGCTCATTTATCAATGCCAAGTGATAGTGAGCTAATTACACAAAGAGTATCCCTGGAGCAAGTTCTCACAATCAAAGAGCACATTCATAAGCAATTATTCAGTATGATTAGGGTGGCCATACCAGGTGGAAGAAAAAAAAAAAACACTGTAAATGCATTTATTTATTTGATTAAAACAAACAAGCAACAAAAGTGTGTAATATATTGTGAAATATTATTGCAATGTAAAATAACTGTTTTCTGTTTGAATATACATTAAAAACAATAAAATGGAACATATTATTTTTTAAATATATTTTAAATGTATTTTATCCCTGTGATGGCAGCCATTACTCCAGTCTTCAGAGTCAGTGTTGATGTACAAAACCTTCAAATTATTTAATTTAAACTTTTAAAATGTTCCTTACTGTCAATTTTGAATAACTAAAAAAGCTATTAATTTCTTTCAAAAAAAAAAAAAAAAAAAAAAAAAAAACTTATTATTTGGTGTATATATCTGGTGTTTCAGTGGTGATTTAAACAATAAAACTACAGAAAATATGTACAAGACACATTTTAGGCTCTATCAATCCCCACATTAAAGGGTTAGTTCACCCAAATATTAAAATTATGTCATTAATGACTCACCCTCATGTCGTTCCAAACCCGTAAGACCCTTAGTTCATCTTCGGAACACAGTTTAAGATATTTTAGATTTAGTCCGAGAGCTTTCAGTCCCTCCATTGAGAATGTATGTACGGTATACTGTCCACGTCCAGAAAGGTAATAAAAAACATCATCAAAGTAGTCCATGTGACATCAGAGGGTCCGTTAGAATTTTTTGAAGCATCGAAAATACATTTTGGTCCAAAAATAGCAAAAACTACAACTTTATTCAGCATTGTCTTCTCTTCCGTGTCTGTTATGAGCGTGTTCACAATACTGCAGTTTAGGGATATCCGGTTCGCGAACAGATCACTCGATGTAACTGGATCTTCTTGAACCAGTTCACCAAATCGAACTGAATCGTTTGAAACGGTTTGCGTCTCCAATAAGCATTAATCCACAAATGACTTAAGCTGTTAACTTTTTTAATGTGGCTGACACTCCCTCTGAGTCAAAATAAACCAATATCCCGGAGTAATTCATTTACTCAAACAGTACACTGACTGAACTGCTGTGAAGAGAGAACTGAAGATGAACACCGAGCCGAGCCAGATAACGAACGAAACATTGACTCGTTCTCGAGTCAAGAACCGGTTGCATAGGTTTTCGGATCACTAGTAGTGATGGGAAGTTCTGTTCTTTTCCGCGAACCGGTTCTTTCAGACAGTTTGATTCAATAAACTGGTTGAAGAAAACGGTTCACCAGTTCTTTTGCGCTCAACGTAATGACTTCATTGGCGATGATTGCCCTTGATTCAAGCCTTCGGTTTACCCGCGCTCATAACATTAGTAATCAGTTCAGAATCAATCATCAAGAGAACCAGTTCGGTTCAGACGCGCTGTGTGTCAGTCTGAATCACGCATGCGCAGTATCATCAGCTCCTCGGTTCTTGAATCGCACGCGTCCGACAGAAACGGTTCTTGACTCGAGAACGAGTCAATCATTCGTTCGTTATCTGGCTCGGCTCGATGTTCATCTTCAGTTCTCTCTTCACAGCAGTTCAGTCAGTGTACTGTTTGAGTAAATGGATTACTCCGGGATATTGGTTTATTTTGACTCAGAGGGAGTGTCAGCCACATTAAAAAAGTTAACAGCTTAAGTCATTTGTGGATTAATGCTTATTGGAGACGCGAACCGTTTCAAACGATTCAGTTCGATTTGGTGAACTGGTTCAAGAAGATCCGGTTACATCGAGTGATTCGTTCGCGAACCGGATATCACTAAACTGCAGTATTGTGAACGCGCTCATAACAGACACGGAAGAGAAGAGAACGCTGAATAAAGTCGTAGTTTTTGCTATTATTGGACCAAAATGTATTTTCGATGCTTCAAAAAATTCTAACGGACCCTCTGATGTCACATGGACTACTTTGATGATGTTTTTATTACCTTTCTGGACGTGGACAGTATACCATACATACATTCTCAATGGAGGGACTGAAAGCTCTCGGACTAAATCTAAAATATCTTAAACTGTGTTCCGAAGATGAACGGAGGTCTTACGGGTTTGGAACGACATGAGGGTGAGTCATCAATGAAATAATTTAAATAATCTTGTCAACTAAACCTTCTGGTCTGTTCTGCCAAGCAAGCTGTCTTACAAGTTAACATGTTTTCACACAAAATTTAAGTTAGTTTAGTATTCTAGAATGCACTGCAACAAGCACAGTCAAAATATTCATCCAAAGCCATGTGTAGTGTATGTTTATGTGTATTTTAATGTTCACTAGAATATGTTTATGCTCATCTAAATCTGCACGGACCTGCTGCCCTGCTTCTCCTCCTGGATGTTGAAGATGTGAGTGGTGACCTCCAGGATGTGCTCTCTCCGCACTTCAGCCAGGACCTCCAGCCTCGCCTGCAGCTCTTTGGATCTCTTCTCCAGAAGCTCGCCTAGACGTTGGTTATGGCGCTTAATTTTGTCCCTCTTTTCCTGATGTCGGCTGGCCCTGCGCTGCAGTCGCTGCCCTTCCTCCTGAGAACGCAATAACAGCTCCTTGCCTAAGGTGAAGGAAAAGAAACAGCCAAGACATCAAACAACAAATCGCTATTTTTATCGTGTAACCTTTTCTATTGAAAGAACAATCAAGAAAAACTCACACAGTAGCTCAATGGAATTTATGCATGTTTGCACACTTTTCTCTTGGGATCTTTTTTATTGTGATACTCACCGCTCTTCACTTCTTCATTGCCGGTGCAGATGGCCTCTTTGAGTTGCTGGACTTTCATCTTGCATGACATGATTTTCCACCTCTGTGTTGAACAAAATACAAAACCACGATTGTGAGAACTTTCTTCAAAACAGGCTTATATAATTTCTCATCTTTTAACTTTAAAATCAAGCTCTTAAAACAAAACATGCACAAAAACACTTACAAGCTGGTCTGCCTGGACCTTCTTGTCCATGGCTTTGATGACTCTGAAACAAAAGGAGAATTCAGAATGGGTATTATCTGTACATAATGTAGATTTATGCATTACACGATGCTGATATAATACCTCTGTTGAAGATTCTCCTTTTCATTTTTGAGCTTTTGTAGTCGTTGAAGCTTTTCTGAATACCTGATGGCAGAAACCAATATAGTGAGTAATACACAATTCACTTGCTATTATAATTAATATGATACTGTTAGATTTACTAATATGACTCAGCTAAAGCTAACCAGGTCAACACATTGGCATATCAAAAACTGCCACAAAGTTTCTTTACAAAACTAAAATAAGCCATGACAACACTTTTAATAATGTATTTAAAACCTACTTAAATAACCAAGTCACTGACTTGTGACAAGAAAAGAACGAGAACGCAGAAACGTAAACGTCTTCGTTATCTGACAGTTTGTTTACAGAGCTAGCAGTTAGCAACTTAGCATTCGATTCAAGGGCCATGAATTAGCAAAATTATATCTAGCGTGTTCACAAAACGCATATATACGCCGAAAACACTTCAAATCAAGAGGGAACTTAAATAAAATAAAATAAATAACGTTCGATGTGAAACAGCTCGATAAAACTGAAAACTGTTAGCATGCTAGCGTGAGCTGTGTTAGCATACAGTGTTAATAATAATAATAATTAAAAAATATATATATTAAAACACACCTCTCTGGATTTCTCCCGTCAAAATACACGAAATCGCCGTTCTGTATGCAGCGGGCGCAGGTCAGTCTGCGTCTGGCCGTGTTGCAGAGCGGACATCTCTCCACGGCTACAAAGAGCCCCTCTGCATCATCCAGAGCCTCCACCATGACCGCGGCGGCAGCGTTCACGCACGCCGGCTGAGGGTGCTGCTGAGGCGGCTGGGGTCGAACGGGCGCCCGGGTCTCTGATGCAGACTCTGGATGATCTTCACCAGGCCCCAAAGCCCGGGGTTCGCCTGATAAGGGACACGCCATGATGTCACAGGGTCTATTAAGAATAGAAGTCCCTTAGAAACGACCACTATAAGATTTACATGATCTGTGGTTAAAAATATGAAAATATAACCAGTAGTTCTGGTCCTAAGGTCTCTATGCCCAGCTGAGTGCGATGGCTGTCTGCCCTACGCACCATGTGACGCATGTTGTTTGTGTATGTTTTGTCACGTGTGTGATGATGGGGTCTCTTACAAAAAATTATCGTTGTAACCATACTTTTAAATACCATAAAATACCATCAGTCAATACCATGAATCTTAAAACCATAGTAATACAAGATATTTTGCTATCGTAAAATCAAAATAGTATAGTATTTTTTTTTCACATTTGACTCTTACTCAACTACTATTTTATATATATATATATATATATATAGGTAAGGAAATAAAGGTTAATTTCATTTCTGCAAAAGAGAAGTCTTCAAAGTTTATTTACCTGCATCAGCAAGTTCAACATGTACAAAAAGGACAAAACTGTCATAAACGAAGTGGACATGTCTCTATATGAGAGCCCGCATAAGGCAAAGCTGAATATTTTAACAAAACATTTATTTTTCACAGTAAGATCTGGACTGCTCTGTTATTTCAGCAACCCTCACTAATGCAGACAACAAAGTAAACGTAAAGACATTAAACAAAGCACAATAACAAAAGTTATGATTAAATCATTGCATTCAAACCTTTCAAGCACCACACATATATGGATACGAGGCACATCGTTATAGACAAATATTCCCATGCAGCACATGTAAGTGTAAGTGCAGCATTTCTACTGCTTCCTGAACCCCTTGAGGATGGGGTAAATATTTTCAAAGGCTTCATAGATCTCTGACCGCTCTTTTGCACCTAAAAATCATAAATAACGTGAGGAGAATGAGTTTTACAAAGCAATTTCAATGCAACACTTGGAATAGTTCCCCAAAAATGAAAATTTTCTTATGATTTGGAGATTTGTTTCTTATAAACCTGCAGCTTTTTATTTCAAAGATGTTTATTGATGAACTAGAATTACTTGGAGATTATTGTGATGTTTTTCGAAGCTGTTTAGACTCTCATTCTGACGGCACCCATTCACTGCAGAGGAGCCACTGGTGAGCAATTGATCATGTAATGCTAAATATAAAAAAAAAAAAAAAACTAAATTTTGGATTGTCTGAGAGTGAGTACATTTGCAGCTAATTTGCATTTTTTGGGTGAACTCTTCCTTTAAAATTGGACCATGTGAGATTAGACTAGCGAATAAGACTATATACCAACTATACCTGTGAGCACAACTTTTCCAGACACAAAAATCAGCAGCACAATACGTGGCTTCACCATGCGATATATCAATCCAGGAAACAACTCTGGCTCATAGCTGGAGGGGTAAAATGGTTAAAGACAGATGTTACAAGGCCACTTATATTGCGGGCCAGTAACCATCAAACTTAATTATGACAGACAGACAGACAGACGCCTGTCCAGACCTGCTGAACTGCTGGTGAGTGAGGACCAGGCCTTCTAAGCGGATAGGAAAGCAGACGTCACAACTTCCAACCATGTTTTGGATTTTGAAGTCAAGGAATTTGGCAGGGAAACCAAGTTTCTGTACCACCCGGGCATATTTCCGTGCTGCAAGGCGAGATTGCTCCTCACTGCTTGGAAAGATAAACAAAGGGAAAGGAAAATATAGGGTAAAAGACACATGTGAGCCTAACAGAGCTAAGCTTATCTATTTTACAGTTGTGCTACCCTAATGCATTATAGTTAGAGTTCTGAATATATATGATGTATACCTCTTGGCCCCAGTGCAGACCATTTTCCCAGAGCTGAATATGAGAGCAGTGGTTCTTGGTTCACGGATCCTCATTATAACAGCAGCAAAACGCTAAACATAGGCAAAGTTTGGAGTTATGCTATTAAAAAGACTGAAAAATGTACCTAAAACACAAAGTTAAAGGAAGAGTTCCCCAAAAATGGAAACTCTGTCATTTATTTGTCAACAGCATACAGAATAAACAATGACAAAATCTACAATAACTTTTCCTTTAAGAAAGCTATACAAATGTGTGTGTTTGTCTATGATTTAATACAATTCTATATAGTGTTGCATATATAAACTACAGTAGAAAAGTACCTTTGGGTTATATTCAGCATTTCGAGCTTGAAGTGCAATGGATTTGAGATTCAGAGGGCAAGCAAGATTCACTGTTGACACAATATTCCTGTGTATGATCAAAAACAGGTTTGGAAATATAGTATACAAAATTAGGATGCAGTGGCTGGTGGTTCAAAAGTAATCACTCTATACTTAAAGTAGTGCAAAGGATTCTATTCAAATGGAACTAACTTACTGCAGACATTTGGTTTACTTAAATCATGGAGTTTAAGCATTATACAGCCTTTTACACTCTTAAACATAAAGCTTACAACATTTTTTTAGTGATGTCATAGATGAACCATTTTTGGTTCCCCAAAGAACCTTTCAGCGAACAGTTCTTAAAAGAACCATTTCTTCTTAGTGTGGAGCACATTTTAATATTCAAACCTTTTTTGTGAAATTGAAAGGTTGCACAGATGATAAAAAGGTTCTTCGTGGAACCCAATATAGAACTTTTGTTTTATATGTATATGTAGCAATGTTTGAAAGAAAAAAAAATAATTAAAAAAGTTCTGGGCTTATATGATGCCATAAGATGTTAAAAAGAATCCCGGATACACATGCTTCACTTTTTCTTTTCTTAAAATGCCTTACTGTAATTGCGGGATGATGCCGGAACTCTCTGCCACTGGTGTCATGGGGGTCATAGGGGTCATGGGAGTCATCGGGAGATTGAACTGCGAGGCGTTTTGTGCAGAATTACTGGTGTCAGTATCTGCCTCTGTGGACTCTCTCGGAGGACAGTCAGTGTAAATGCCGCTGTCCTCATTCCTGCTGAGATTCTCAGCCTGTGACGGCTCATCTTGAGTGCCCAGTTCATCTGGTAAGAAGCTCAGGTCCAAGTCTTCAGTGAGATCTTTCTCCTGAGAGGTTAAAGAGGACAGGAAAGAGGAATCTTGGAGCCGTGGAGCTGGACCCTGTAGGCCCAGATCCCCCTCAAAGATGTAATCAGATGAACCTAGGAGAACCAAAAAATAAATAAAAATACATTATAGGCTATAATGGTATAATGCATCAATATAAATTTAAAGCACTGTATATTGTTAAACGGAAACAAACTTCCAAATAAATAAATGAATACATAAATGACAAGGACAGTTATTTAAAAAAATAACATTTGAAAGTGTACAGCAATATTTTAGTAGTATTTTATTTTCATTTGAAATATTTAATTTGATTAATTGGCCCATTTTTCCATTTCTGTAGTAAGGTTTCAAATGTATTTATTCCTGTATTTCATATTTCCTCTTAAATATGCTGATTTTCTTATTTATAAATACTTAATTTGTTATAAGAACACGCAGACTTGAGTGCATCTCGATAAGATTGTTTATGTTTTCAGCAGTCAAACACTTTCAGCCATTTATTTCACAACTTACAGCAATAGTCTGGTCAAAGTAATTTTCGAGAGATGCCTCCACATCCATGTTCCTTAAGGTCCATTGGAAGAAAACAGATTTGCAAAACACGAGAAAAGTCTCCTAGTCCAAATAACAGCGCAGGCACTTTACCTGAGGATGTGATCTAATTGGCGTCAAGTGTGAAGCTACTCACAGAGGCGTGACAAATCATGCCATCAAAACTAAGGAGGTAGTTCTGTTTAGTGAACTGGGAATTTTTATTTAATATATATGTATATAGGTTTTTTTTTTTTAATTTTGTTATTTTTTTATTTTATTTATTAATTTTTATTTATTTTTTTGCATTTTGGGCTAACAATATAACAAAACGTTACTTTAAGAACATAAATAAATAAATTTTTCTGAAGCGCAGTCTCCGGCCAGTAGAGGGAGACAGACACGGCGCTGTAAACAGTCACTTTTGCGCGTGAGCGGAAGACAGACGTCATAACATTAACAACTGTTAAACATGTGAGGAGTGCATGCGAGCTGTCTCTTATTATTTTAAAACATTAATACTTCATTGTATAGTATGAATAGGTAGGCATGCATGAGAAGAAAGCATGCGTGTTTTAAGCTGACGAAGGCATGTGAAAAATCACCAGTCAGTATTAGTTTTATAGAAACTGTGTTATGGATGCAGTTAAAGAATGCTTGAGAAATGTTCCTAAAGAAGCTCGGGGTGAGTTCACTTACAGTACTGTCTGCTGACATCTGAACACTTACAATATGCATTTATATGACGATAAAAAAAACAGACTGACAAAAGATATATAGATAATTGTCATGTAATAGAATATTTACAAACTATTTATTTATTAATCTTTTTTTTGTTGTTGTTAAATGATATATTTTGGTGCAATAGAAAAAAAATATCTTATGCACCATAACATATACTTTCATATCATATCTTACCTTAAAATTAAAAGAAGTATATAAAATTGGGCTTAATCGTTACAAAAACAATGTTACTGTAAGGTTGTTTTTTGTTTAAAAATAGTTTTTTAAGAACATAAGCAAGACTTTTTTGTTGAAATACTTGTAGAGACTTATATCAGTGATATCGCTGTCTTCTCTTCCTCAGAGCTTTATCTTAATGATGCAGTGCCATACCTGGATGGGCCGCTCTCTCCACTTCAGTTTTATCGTGACTGGATTGGTCCCAACAAGCCCTGCGTCATTCGCAATGCCTTCAGTGATTGGCCAGCTTTGTCTAAATGGAACCCCACATATCTCAGGTGAGCCAATCAGATGATCAGATCAGCCTGGGAGCACTAACATTTAAACTTTCCTCCCTTTTTTATCATATTTGTGCAGAGAGAAAGTGGGCTCCACGGTCATCAGTGTGGCTGTCACTCCAAACGGATACGCAGATGCCGTGAACGGGGATCGCTTTGTGATGCCAGAGGAGCGTCAGATGACCTTTAGCTCTCTGCTGGATATCGTCGAGGGGAAGGTGAAGTGCAGCGGTGTGTTTTACGTTCAGAAGCAATGCTCAAATCTGACTGAGGAGTTACCGGAGCTGACGGGAGACGTACAGACTCACATCCCCTGGATGAGTGAAGCTCTGGGTAAGTTTTGCACACATTTTGCATCCATTATCTACCTGGATGTGCCTTTGACTGGATAATGGCTTAATAATGTGAAATGTGGATTTTTATGATTTAGGAAAACAGCCTGATGCTGTAAATTTTTGGCTTGGGGAGGAAAGCGCCGTCACATCAAGTGAGTTTGTCTTCATTTGTTTGTAAACGTAAAATATTGTAAACTTTAAACCAGTGGACCAAAACAAGCATTAACATTAGCTAAAACAGCAAAAAATATTAAATTCACTCCCTCAACAAATGTTTTATTTTTCATTAAAGAGCCAGAATTTCCACAGAAATCTTATGTATGAGGTAGCCTAAGTTTAAAAGTATGAATTCTTGATATGGAAAAGTCATGTAAATAAATAAAATCATAAAACGACGTGGGTATTTTAAGAATGAATATGCATTTTTCTAGATAGGCCAAGCTCTAAAATATGTTATTTGGTAGAAATTGTGAGTAAAAAAAAAAAAATTTTTTAAATACTTACCAGTACCATTATCGGCCTTTAAATATTTTGGACAATAGGGGGCAATGAAGTCAAAAAGGTTGAAAACCACTGCTTTAAACATTTTTGTGAGCAGCACCATTTTTTCTCTGTAGTGCACAAAGATCATTATGAGAACCTGTACTGTGTGATCTCTGGACAGAAAGACTTTATTTTGCTTCCACCGACTGATAGACCTTTCATACCGTATGGTAAGAAGTTGTTTCTTTATCCAGCCATTTTTATTTTTCTTGCTTAGTTTGAAAACGGAATGCTTTTTAAAAAGAAAATGGCTTTAGGACTATCTATCGGCATTGTGTATTATTTCCTCAACATAGAGCTCTACCAGCCAGCGACATACAGACAGAAAGAGGATGGCAACTTTGAAATAGTGGATGAGGAAGATACAACCAAAGTGAGTTCATATAATTTATAAATGCTTATTGAAATGCAATTGTATATTTTACATAAATTTTATGATTATACATGTTTTAAATACATTATAAAAAATAATCCTGCAATCTTTCAGGTGCCCTGGATCCCTCTAGACCCCCTGAACCCAGATTTTGATAGATATCCCTCCTACAGGCTGGCGAAACCTCTGCTCTGCACTGTGAAAGCTGGAGAGATGTTGTACCTGCCCTCCCTCTGGTTCCACCACGTTAGACAGTCTCATGGCTGCATAGCCGGTTGGTGATTTGACCGCCAATAATAATGCAAACAATACCAACTTGGCTTTCAAATTCTGTTTTGTACTTCAGTTACGTTCTACAGTGAAACTAATCATGAATGAAACTGCTCTTTTCGTCTTGACAGTGAATTTCTGGTATGACATGGAATATGATATCAAGTACAATTACTTCCAGCTTGTGGAGTCCTTGACAAACGTTGTTGGATCACTGTGAGCCTGTTCAAAGGTGAAGATTTGGCTGCTGGCTTTACACCTGGAGACTTCATGAGATATGCATGTACATTTTCCGTGATATAGAATATATATTGCAATAAACAATGCAGTTTAACATGTAATAAATACAGTTTTATTTGTTTTAATTTCTTTGAGAAAGAGATTTCAGGTGACAGAGAATAGAAACACTTGACTTCGGTTTGGAGCAAAAGGTAAGACAAAATCACAAGTTTCCAAAAAGAAACAGTCTTAGAGAGCACTGGTCCATCTGTAATGCTAGAATACATCTTGATCAACTGTCAATAGGTTAGATGAAAGCAGAGCTGGTCACCACAGAGAGATAGCGCTGAAAGCAGGTTTGCATGATTGTTCATGAGGAGCAGGTCAAGCATACAACCATGCATTCTAGTTCAGGGTGCGAGCCCTCCATAAATTCTGCCTTTCTTCATGCATATGCAGTGTATTCATGCTGATTCTGACACAGTACTTTTGTCCTACTGTATGCAGTCCTACTGTACGGTTTTCACTTCTGCTACATCACTAGCACACTAGCTAGCTAAATCAAAATTTGTTTGGGTTTACATTATATATATCATTTTTATCTCATGCATTTTCAGTCTTGCTTAAAGCCATCGCACTTGTCATGAGATGGCAAATAAGAGTTGCATACAATAATGGATTTAAATAAATCTATTTAACTACAAGTCTGCCAGTGCAATCTGCCATTGGTGAAAAGGGGTATGTAACAGTTGGGTAAAAATTTGCATTGTTGTTGCAATTGCACATTTTGCATCTTTCATTGTTAATAAATTTGTACCAAAATACAAGAGAATGTGACAGAGGTGGAACTAAGCATCAAGTCAATAAATAGAATTTATGCATCTCAGACACCAGGCAAGTTGCAGCTGAACTAGTTGCAGTGTTGACTTAAGCTGGGTGTACACTGTGCAACTTTTTTTTTTTTTAAATGTCAGATCGTACAATATGACACCTGTGAGAAAAAAAAACATGTCGACTGTATTTTATGTCAGGCTCTATGATATAAATCTTTGGTCACCACTGACGGCATCAACTTGAGCGATCAAAGACTGTCATTTGTCCCGTCGACAAAATCTTTTAAGATCCTAAAATCGTACAGTGTGCACCTGGCTTTAGCTTGGATTTGTATCAGTAGAAGAGCTAGACACGTTAAAATATGTGCAGGTCCATCTATATAAGAAGTTACAGTACACTTAACATATTACGCCATCATTTTGAATTAAGCTTAATGACAAAAAAATTGCCTTACTGTACATTTTCAATATTATCACAGAAAAAGAAGAGTTGTTTCAAGCAGAGGTCAGAGAGGCAACTCCTTAACCTAGTTAGCAATGGATTGTGGGAAAGACTCTTGAGAAAATAACAGAGCACATCACATAACAATAAAACACCTTTAAGAAGTCAAAATTGGAAAATAAGTTTTTTTCTGTAAAAATGCTTTTCAGGATAAGGGTATTTTCAAAACCAAAGTTCTGTAAAATCTGTAAACTGTTCTCATAATTTGTGCACAAAAGTTAAACAAACTTTCTACTTGGCTATTGCAACTCTATTATTGTCACCAGAACAATCAATTCAAGTTCAGTGTTTTTATGGCAGTTTTGTTTTTGTCCCAATCTGCAACCTAGAATTAATCAATTAGAGGTGGACAACATCCAAATATCACTGATCATTTCGATATATAACCTGCTTGAATTACAAATGCCAGATTCATTCCTTCAAGCAAATTGCTGGTCGAGATTAAGGCACCCGTATCCATGAGACAGTTACTATTCAAGTACAAAAAAGTCCTGCAAATAAAACAATACAAAATCATTCTTTGAATTCCCCCATTTTTTCTCTGGCACCCATCTGTCTCTGCTGGGCATCAGGGCATTGACACCATACAACAAACAAACGTTGAAGAGCCTCTGTGTGACTCAATGACCTATCGCATGAGAATAAATATGAACCCCAACATCCCAATTCAACTTGAGAGTATCAGCACAAACACAACATACAGTATAAAATCATTCCATAATAAAAGGTAAAAGTGAGATAAATCTGCCTTGCTAAGACTTCCAGGGATACCGGTCCCTTCGTAAGAGAGCACTGAGAATTTCTAAAAATATCAAACACATTGTTCAGATTAATGGTGGTTGCTGGAGAATCCGCTCAACAACAGTTTGTTTTTCCACATGACTGAATATTGTATCCATATAAAATTGCGTATTCATCTTTTAAGACGATAACCACTGAATCAATTTTGCTGTACCCATAAGTTAACAAAACCATATAATCAATTGCTCTCCCTGATGCAGTGTAGGTCATTCAACAGTTGGCCAAACTATCTGCATGTGTTTTTAGTAGCAGGGCACAACATTTTGCAAAGGGGTGAGAAAAGTCAGGGGTGTGTTGCTGCCATAGTAGCATGCTAAACAGGGAGGTAGGATAGTAGAAATTCTTTTTAATCTCTTTAATAAAAGCTCCTCTCTATTTTTAAAAATGGCTTGGTATCCTGTTACAGCCACAGCACACGTAGAAATCAGATTTTGTTGTCCATCCTCTTCTCCACTGCACTGAGCAGCAGTCTGGAGTACTGCTCTAAAAGGGCAAGTGTTCTGTCGTCACCTAATGTTGCATCACTGTTAGCTATTGTGCGCACAGTGCAAGTGCTGGGAGATCTTGAAGGAGTGCATGGTGGCAGGCAATTCAGCTCATCTCTCATCGTCTCAAATGCTTCGGCAAGCACATGTGCCATTTCCTGCTGCTCCTCACTGGAGTCGGTGGAGTTGCTTAGCTACAGGAGCACACACACATATGCAAAGTTAGATTCAAGTCACCCGCACAAAACAGTTTAGGCAGACGTGTGGGCTGAAGTGCACCCTACTCTACAATTACATGTGAATGTGGCCAAATGATAACATACCATTTTGTAGAGGTGGGAGGCTCTTTTAAAACTGCTCTGCAATTCATTGGCAACCAGCCTACAAGAATCCACACTGAGAGATGTGTCTGCAGAGGAGAAACCCAGCTCTGTTAGAGTCATACTGTGCCTTAAAATGAGCTGAGCAACAAAAACATACAATTTTGACTGAGCATACAAAGAAAAGCAAATCTGAGAACTATAAGGCATGGAAAAAGATTTTGTGCAGTGGTACTCAGCACAAGTGATTTACAGAAATATGACATGGATTAATGTCATTCGTTGTTCCAGAAACAACATTCCAAAGAACAACCCCAACATTAAAACCAGAGTGAAATGATTAATCATAAGAATATTGTTGCATGACCTTGTCCTAAAGACCAGAGGTTAATGAATGGTTGGTAGGAATGTTGTTCCGGGTACAGTTTAGCTCCTGGAGTAGGGGTGAGTGATATGACCAAAATCACGATATGATTAATTTTATTTCCCGGCAATTTTTATTTAAAGCTATTTTTGCTTTAAATAAGGCTTTTTTTGATACCACAGGAATTTCATATCACAAAAAAATAATACTAGCTTTAAAAAAAAAAAAAAAAAAAAAAACCTCACTGAGGACAAGTAAACGGTGATTAAATAAGAATAAAAAACTAATTACAAGCAAGACGACAACAAAAATAAATAGCTACAGTAGAACAAATAAATAAGAAATGATACATACATTGTATAAAGTAATTAAATGTATAAAAACACTGCATATTCTTCACTGTGTAATTTAAATATATTTCTTTTAAAGTTACAAAAGTTATTTTACAAGAACAGTGAGAGATATTCTCTCTTTTGTTGTTTGATTAACATGAATGACAGACAGCAGGAATATTAGACTGCTGTCACTTTAGGAGCTGCCCGGATCCAGTATACTGTAACACGTTTTCTTTCTCAGCTGTTTGCTTTCACTTAAGACCTAAATTACTGTGTTTACAAGGATACTTGCAAAGACAGGCATTTTGACACATACAAGTGTGTGTAATTAACCGTTTAATGCTCTCAAACAGCACGCGCATATAGTGAAATTCGCATGTAGTGAGTTCTCTTTCACTGCTGATTGCATTGTCTTCAAAGTAGTCCATGGACTTGGCAACATTGCCCTACTGTAAAATCAGAAGGATACCCTTGACGTAACCCAGGGGTGTCCAATCCTGTTCCTGAAGAAGGCAACTTCCAGCAGAATTTAGCTGTAGCCCTAATCAAACACACCTGAACAAGCTAATCAAGGTATTCAGGATCACTAGAAACTTTCAGGAACGTGTGATGGAGCTAAAACCCTGCAGGAATGTAGCACCCAGGAGATTGGACACCCTTGCCCTTACCCAGAGGTGTCCAAACTCAGTCCTGGATGGCCTGCACAGTTTAGCTATAACTTGCCTCAACGCAACTGACTTAAAGTTTCTAGTATGCTTAGTAAGAGCTTGATTAGCTAAACTCTGCAGGACAGTGGCCCTCCAGGACCTGGCCCCTCCGAGTTTGGACACCCCTGCCCTAAACCTAATCTGACCCTACAGGGCTCCAAACAAAAAAAATCGAGTAAGGAGCCATTGGCTCCTATAAGAAAAAAACTTAGGAGCCAAATAATTTTTTTTAGTGCCACAGAATAAACGGGTTTTATTTATTTTATGATTATTATTATTTATTTATTTACATTTTAACATTTCAATCATACTGTCATGTGTTTATGTCTCATCTTTTCTTGACTTTATCAGCATTTTAATCCATCTTGTAGATCAGTGGTTCTCAACTCCAGGCCTCGGGACCCGCTGCTCTGCACATTTTGAATGTTTCTGAATCTGACACACTCAGTTCAGTTCATGGATCTCTCTCCTAATGAGCTGATGATCAGAATCAGGTGCGATAAATAAGTGAGACAAACAAAATGTGCAGAGCAGTGGGTCCCGAGGACTAGAGTTGAGAACCACTGTTGTAGATGACCTGGGAACTAAGGTTCACTTAAAGTGGGAACTAAATGTCTTTTCCAGCTTGAAATATACAGTCACAAGGAATTGTTCATTACACAGAATCTATACCAGTATCATGGAGCATAAGCATCACTTGGCAACTGAGTGTAGCTTGGGCTCCTCCTACATGAGACATTTCAGTAAGTTGTACTGTAGGATCTCTTATAAAATAGCCTACCTTTTGATGTTAATTCATGTTCACTATGTACTATATTAGAAAAGAGAAAAATTAAATGGGTTCACTTGCCCTTGAACTGAGGCGCTAAAGCGACCGCGCCTGCCCCATTAAGGAGCGCCAAAACTGTAGCCTATTGTTTGAATTTCGTTATGAATTCAGAATCATTTTAAAGCTGGTACTTTAAAACCAACAAAGCACAGAGCTTTTTGCGATTACTGGACGCCAGTTGCACTTCAAATAATGAAGTTCACGCATTAAAAGAACACAGACCAAGATCTTGTTTAGAAGAAAGCCATATAAGTAATTATTATAAATGAGAATTGTGAGTGCGATATTGCCAATATCCATACAGCTGACAGCTTTACCTGTTCTAGTTTGTTCAAGTTGTGCACGAAATAGCCGCTGTATTTTCTGCACTTTACCTTCTTACGCCTCCGTCATTTCTCTCTCGCTGCACAGCGGAGCTGCGTTTATCAGACTGTGTGCGTCAGCTCTGATGTGCGGCAGAGACGAGGACTGTTTGAAACTCTCTTTTCCACTAAAACTTTGATACGCATCGTCTCAGTTTAATACGTGAACATAAAAGATTTGATCGCAAAACAATTAGGAAAAAAGGCATTACATTCAAATGTTTAAGTTATAACATGAAAATATATACCCAGATAGCAATAACACTCGGGCTGATTCTGGCTGAAATGCGTCTCTGTCCGGTTCAGTCTCGGCATCGGTGAGAAGATAATGGGCCAGAGCCATGCCGACTCTACAAAACAATTCTGGCTGACAGACGGCTTTTTCCCTATGGCCCGATCTCGGCTGAAAGCTGTTGTACAGGCGGCAGGTCCACACTCGGTGTAGTTGTGTGTATTAACCTTCGGCCCGAGTTCGTTTTAAACAGACGGGGCGCTGCTAGAATGAAGCAAATCATCCCGCCTGAGAAAACTTTTTTTAGCGGTTTAAATCCTAAGGAGCTTTCGGCGGGTAGTCGCCATGGCGACCTCAGCAAAAACATCACTCGCAAATTAATATTTATGAAATTTGTAAGTACAAACAAACCAACAAAATACAAAAATTCAAAAAAAATGATCAGTTAATATTATGCTGTTCCTGGCTTGAAATCTAAAATAAGAGGACAAAAATTTGTTAGTAGAAATGTTCCAACAAATTATGTTAATTCAAAAAGGTTCTTCTTGTGAAAATCATGTTTATGCTTTGAGGATCATCCATTTGGATTGATAGAAAATGTTTCAGTGAGCAAAATACATATGTCAAATAATGGCCTGTTAACTGGTTGAGTACCACTAGATTAGAGGATAGACGTTACAGCAAGTGTTAGTAGGAGCATGCCTCACCCTGCAGGTGGTAATGGTTAATGGGTGAAGAAGGTGAAGAAGAGATGAAGGATGTGATGGAGGAGGTAGAGGATGAGAGAGGCCAGAGCCCTTTGGTAAAGAAGTGTTTAGACAGCCCAAGCCGTAGCTGAACAGAAGATGGAACAAGGGAAGACTGATGTCCTGGCAAACCTGAATCTTGAGATCCTGAGGAAGACTGAAGAAGACTTAGACTGCACTGGCTCATGGGAGGGCACTCAGTCTTGGAGGTGTCCTCTTTTCTTGGCTCTGTGTGCGATTGGAGTTCATCCTCCGTTAAATTCTTGGTCTGGCTGGGAACAAGTACCATACTAAGCTCAATCTGGTCTGGGGTTTCAGATGGACTCAAACAAACAGCTGTGACCGGTTGTACAATGCTGTTGGGCAAGTGAACTGCTCCAGGATTTGAAGAGGGAGTTGTCGGAGTTCTACTTGAGGACTCCTTTTCCTTTTGTACAGGTTTGGGGGTCTTGCTGCATGGCGAGAGGGAAGATAACAAGGGTTTATCTGGAAGAGGATTAGGAATGTCTATATGGAGCAGTGGTCGAGCACTGCCAGTCACTTTGACATGGAGACCTTTAGAGGAAGCGTTTCCAGTTGAGCTAGCACTCAGCATGGGTATGACTGCTGCATGGGGCATGGAGGGGCCTGGAAATGGGGATGCCGAAGTATTAGGGGATGAAACCTGGGCAACAGGAGTGGTGGGCTTGCTTTGGGAGGTGCTCCGTGGGTTGGAAGTGTCTGAACTTGAGCCCCGGCGTAGGTCTGAAGATCCTGTGTCTTCTAACTCTACCACATTCAAGTTGTCACCCATGGAAACAGAGCGGGACATCTTGGCCATAGAGCTAGTGGTAGGACTCATGTAGGAACGGGATTTGGATTTGGTAGGTGTGGTGATGTCCTTTGGCAAGGCAGTCGTGGGGCTGATGAGCGGGACGGTAGGAAGGGAACGCCGTGGTCGTTGTGTCTGTTGGTGGTCTGGAGTCTGTGGCTGTGGATGGACTTCCTTAGAAGGACGACTGGATACCTGGACCACGTCAGCTGATCAGAAGAGGGAGGAAACAAGTGATTAATGTAAGTAAAGAAGACAAGCCCCATGGAGTAACGAATGCAAAACAATATCCTAAACCCTAAATGTGAAATACTCCATATCACCACACTGAGTAGCACAAGTTCATGGATGATTTACCCTCTGAGGAAATGTTGTGGATAGACTGAGCTTTCCTCATGCCTGCAGAACTGTTGTGACTTGCGGCAGCTTTAGCGACAGGGCTGATCAGTCTGCGGGAATCCATGATGGGTGTGCGTTTCTTCTGAATTAAACGTTGACCTGTTGTCCTCTCAATTCCATGGGGTTCCTGCTGTTTGGCTGGACTCTTATTCTCCATGAGGGGCCGCACCTCTGAGATAAGTGGCCGCACAACTCCACTGGTGGTTTTAATGTCACTGCTTTTGTTTGAGGGGAACAGGAATGGAGTTCTGGTAAAGAAAGGACAGAGCATGGTCATGTTTGCCCCTCAGAAGTCCAAATATCATTGAAAATAGATGTCACGGTTGGAAGGGATTTGGTCAAAGGGTGACTGTTTCTTACCTGCTAGGAGAGTTCTGAGAGAGAAACTTCGAAGACATGCTGTCAGAGATATTTGGAGTTACTCTGGTTGGACTTGCTGCCAAAGAAAAAGAGTATGAGAACTCATGCTAAAATTAAAGAAAAATGTTTTAAGCAAATTGTGAACTTGTACAGTACAAACACCCTACCAGGGTTGTTGAGGTCTGACAGGTTTGCAAAGTGCCTCTTGAGAAATGCCTCCTGGTCTGGGGTCTGAGGTACAGGAGTCTGAACCTCATTCTTCCTCAGGCTGTCCTCCTCTTCCTCATCAAGATCTTCCATATCCAGTTCTGATGAGTTTCCATCTACACTCAATGGCTCAGTCGGCTCAGAGTCTACAGTGAACACATGGAAATTTACCCTCCTTTATCTCATCAAGGACCCATTGCAGTTACTGAAATGGTCATGTAAGTCTACTAGTTTTGTTTTTAAATACCTTCTCCAGGGTGTTCAGGGCTTGAAAGACGACTGCTGGAATACTCCATAGAGCAGGCGCTGTCTGGACTCTGCTTCTCAGGACAAGAGTTCACTTTAGCACATCTCACACCATGGGGCAGCTTTTTCACTTGATACTCACTACGCACAAACAAAGAGAAGGGAGTAGGTATACAGGTATTTGAGGACCATCTCAAAATGGTATTTTGTATCATATTATGCTTCTAACTACACAATTAAAGAGATACTCCACCCAAAAATGAAATTTCTGTCTTAATTTACTCGCTGTAATATCATTCCAAACCTGTATAACATATTTTCTAAAACATAAAAGGATATACTTTGACAAATGTTTCACAACTGTTCCTAACTTTCTTCAAAGTAACTCTGTGCTCCACAGAAGAAAGAAACTCATACAGGTTTGGAACCACGTGTGGGTGAGTAAATTATCACTGAATTTCTGTTTTTGGGTGGAGTATCCCTTTAAAGATTGTTTAATGTGAAATGATCAGAAATGTTATGTTGTCAGAATTAATCAATGTATATTAAAAATGTACACCTATATTGAAAATAAAATAAGCTACTAAGATTGTTTTTACTGACCTTCCAGCAAGACTGATTTGGTCTTCACATCCCTCAGGATACAGCACTTCTGTCTCTGGGGTTTGAGGGGACAGTTTGATGTAATGAGGACTTGCTTGTCCTCCTGGTTCATTCTCTTCAGGTACCTACAGAGAAGATACACAAGTCAAAAAGAGACAGAACAAACAAAGCAGTCTGCATTCATGAGCACAAATACAAGGCAATAATTTCAAGAGCTTTATTCATTCTCATTTGATTATATTTTTTCTGTATTATATCTAGGACCTGTTGAAGACACTGCAGTATTATTTTAATGACTTTCCACTTTGTTGCATGCTGGTTTATTATTGTTGCATCATACTTTTTGAATTTCATCCAAAAAATTAACTTGTTCATTGGTTTAAGCTGTAAAAAGTGGAGCAGATTTATGCTGGTACAGTGAAAAGTTTAGCTCCATGAGACTATATTTGACATTGTATCATATTAGATATTAAAGTCAGAAGTGTACGTATACGTTTTATTTTCATATAAAGCTTACCCATGCGGCAATAGTCTTCAGACTGATGGTGCTGCCTAGATCTTGGTTCCTAGGCGGTGGAAGGTCTTTATGAACGTCTTGGGTTTTGCTGGGAAAGAGAGGCATGGCGAACGACTCCAGCTGCCTCAGGTCCAGCATGGACTTCACCTTCAGATCCATACTACCCAATCTCCTGGACCAGCGCCGTCTTGGTCGTGGACCTGAACCCTCATGTTCACAACTGTTGGACTGCTGATAAGAGAGAGAAAGCATGTTAAAGAGCATCAACAAAATGAGAGAATCAAAGCTAAAATTAGGCAAACTTGTCACAGACTTTCTTACCTTCTTCATGTGGGAATTGAGAGTGTTGCGTTTTTCATCAGATGATCCTTGCAACAGAAACAAACAGTAATATTAGAAGCTCAAAAAGCTTAAAATAAACATTTGGAAAAAGTCTCGCCCAATAACATCACACAACGTGACCCAACCCAACCCAGAAGAGCCGGATGCAGTATATATATATATAGAACTAGGCAAACCAGTTTAGTAAGACTGCTGGAGAGTGTCTGATACATTACCTGTCTCCTCGCCACCACTGCTGCCCGATGACATGTGAGGGAACATCTCATCTTCCTCTTCAATGCCCTCCTCTTCCTCCACGTCTTTGTCGCTGTCGGACGACATTGTGCCAATGACCGGGGCACCGTGGATTTCTTTCCTTGTGCTGATACAAACCAGAAAACATTATAAAATCACCATTTTGAGTTGTGTAATTGCAAAAGTAACACATTAGACTGATTGGCTTTATACCTAAGTGTGTGTTGTTTATTTGGGGGGGTCTTCTGAACAGGTTTGCTGTTCTGTTTCAGGTCCGAAAGTCGTTGTCTCATATTGATGGTCAACTCAGGACAAAGCCTCCACACAAAGATACAGCTGAACACACAACAGCAGGCAAATTTAGCAGAGTCAAAAATGGATTCTTCATCTGAGAAACTGATGATTTCAGAGATTTCAGAATATCTACCTGTCTCCCGACACAGTTATCAGATGTTTACAGTCATTAGTAAACTTCATTCCTGTTACAATCTCTAAAAGAGGACAACAACACAATGCTTAGACTTGATTTCAGCAGATAAAATTATTCTTAAAAGTGTTTCTTGAAAATACAGCATTATAGCTGCATAATCTCACACGCAGAGTTTATCTTACCAGAATGGCCAAACATGGTGGCCACACATTCTCCAGTGTATAAGTCAAAGATGCTGATGTTTTTGTCCGAGCTGCTTGTGGCCACATAGAGACCAGAGGGATCTGTCTGAACCTGATAAACACATTCAGACATATCAATAACCATATAACTGAGATCAAAAGTAGTATCTGAATTAATTTAATACCTAATCTTTTCATTCAAGGTCTGCCTACCTTGATAAGTGTCCCGTCCTCCCCTTGGGAGCCCTTGTAGACTTTCTTCTGTTTGCCGTTGCAGATGTTAAAAATCCTGCAAATAAAAAAAGTAGCAGAAACCTTTTTTTTATATTGAAGCAATTACAACATTGATAATAATACGAAATGTTTCTTGAGCAGCAAATCAGCATATTAAAAGGATTTGTGGGATCATCTGACACTGAAGCCCGGAGTTATGATGGTGAAAATTCAGCTTTCCCATCACAGGAATAAATAAAATTTTAAAATAAATGAAAATTAAAAAAAAAAAGAGTAACTTTAAATGTATTAACTTATTAAATAAATGCAGCCTTGGTGTGCATAACAAACTTATCTGAAGGACATTTAAAAATCTTACCAAAACTTTAAATAATGACTTGTTTGTTTCAGAAAACCTTGGCTAACATTACAAGTGGCCTGGGGAAAAAAAAAAATCTAAAAGTGTATAATTTCACCATTTAAATTGTCCTTTTTGAATAGGCAAATGCGCTGCAGAATTACGTACTGTATTTTACCCCCTTCTTTTTTCAGCCACCTGGAGGTGCTATGCCTTCGTGCCTTCAACTGCCATGCCTTACAGCAGATCAAACAAGTGCACTGCCAGCTTTGGGAGGAGCAGAACCAATGAACCCCTCAGGCTTCACATGACTTACACGAGGAACAAAAAGAGTCTGTGCCCATTAGAGGCATTGAAAACCCAGAATGAGCTCCAGTACTAAGGCCTACAGCACTGACTATTGACTCTATTGATTTATTTGTATAGGTCAGGCCTGTTTCTTTTAAGATCATTCACTGCCGCTGCACAAAACAGCATCGAAAAGATGCTGCTTTCAGTGAAAATGAGACAAAGGCAGTAAATGGCTGGCTGTATTATACATGACATTCCTGGGATTTTTCTTGCCCACAGTGCAGAATAAATTTGCAGTCATAGTTTGAATGAACAACAGGAAAACAGTTGCAAGTCATGCGCTTGTGCTGCTTCCTTTCTAATGTTGCCCTGATGTGTGGGACAGCACAGTGAGACTTACAAAACACAATGAGGAAAAGAGTGCCAATATTGAAGAATAAAGGAGCAAAACTTGAAAATTGTCAAATCAGCAGGAAGGCGAATCTCACAAAACTGCCAAAAACATGTCCAGGTCATTAAAGAAAATAATAAATAAAAATATTACTTCACTTAAAAATGACTTACCATAACTACAATGTACAAAAAATAAAATGTATAATATTGAAAATATTATAAAATATATATATATATATATTATTTAATATAATACAAAATTTATATACTATAGTAAAATGTTGTACAGATATCAGTTTTTGATGATTATAAAATACTGTAATATAGTAATACAATATAGTAAAACAAAATTACACACACAAACACACACAAAAAACAAAAACAAAAAAAACTCAAAAGTAACATTTGTTGGGTAAAATGTTTAATTACCATGAAAATAATGTCATACAATAAAAAGGGCCAAATATAATTTTAGTTTTCCCTTTAGGCTTAAACCATGACTTCTACATTTTTGTGACATTCACCAAGTAAAACAATTACATGATGAGACAATCAGATTGTGTCTAATGATTTTAGTTGGTCAGGCGTCTCAGACAGTACAGACAGGCTGACTCAGTGTGTGTGTGTGTGTGTGTGTGTGTGTGTGTGTGTGTGTGTGTGTGCGTGCACACATGGTCTACAGCATGCTAAATGTGACTGGATTAACCAGTCAAGCTTCTAATGCCATCCTACTGTACAAACACAGATGACTGTAACACCTGTCAGATAAAGTCTATACAGTCATAACCTCATAAAAGAGTCAAGATACCGTGAAATTATTAAATTACAGAAATTAAAATGTAAATATAGATACAAAAACACGTGTTCATAATTCTATTACAAACACATTAGCAAAATAATAGCCTGGATTTTCCTGGAAGACAGGCTCAACTAGGAAATGCACAAAGGACAGGATAATAATAAAACAACTACTACTACTACTACTCATACTACAATTAATAACAACATTGCCAAAAAAAAAAAAAAAAAAGAAGAAAACAAACCTGATACTGCGATCCTGACATCCAATAACAGCGTATTTCCTTGTGGGGTCGATGTCCATGTCATACAGAGTAGTCTTCCTCACTATGTGATGAGTGCGTGTGAACGCTGTTCCCTCCTCTGTCTGTTTTGGCATGTTTAATGATTAGTACAGTGTAAATAATCACCAATATAAACACTACTTAAATTTTTTTTTTTTTTTTAAAAAGCACAATTCATAACATTTCTGTGTTAATTATTCTTCCTGAATGTTTTCTCCAAAACAAGAATGGAAATGATCTTTAAGCATGATTTTGTGGATTTACAAGCGGTCTGTTAATGATCCCTGGTCCTGGGTCACATTTAGAGGTCAGAATTAAACTGATTTAAGTTCTGCAGGTGGCCTATATTACACTTGCACAAGCTCCTCAAGACGTCACATCTGATCACTTGTCCACTCCATTAGTTTACTCCAAATTAATTGTCCACCTTAATCTGGTTTTATGTTTGGATTGAGGGTTTTGAGAAGCAGATTCCAGTGTAAGAAAAGAGTATAATAGGAAAATACAGAAGTTCAGAGGAAAACAAAGAAAATAACTAATTATTAGAATGTGAGACATGGAGAAAAATGTCTTCTTTATGGGGAATTGTATCCATATCCATGGATAATGTTTATATTACATACCTATTCTTCTCATACATGTTTATGTTCATGTCGGTTCTAACTGGAAAATATTTAATTCTATTAAATGTTTTGTGAATTCATCTCAGTAGCTTATAATTCTTAATGTTCATTTAGAAACATACTGAGACTCTTGAAAGTTGATCTCTCAGAATTAATTTAGGACGTGCTTGTTTGTGTCTCACACTTAATCACTGGCCGTTGGTATCTCATTTGCAAACAGCTGTTAAGTGCTTGTGTGTCTATTTAAATCAGTTGTTCTTTGAAGCTCTGGCAACAGTTTCTCAAGGGCTGAGGAATCTGACAGACAGCTCCGAGTCAGGACTCAATGATAGAAATGTCCAATGAAAACATCATAGACTATGGTACATAA
Organism: Cyprinus carpio; assembly: GCF_018340385.1. Taxonomy (NCBI): domain Eukaryota; kingdom Metazoa; phylum Chordata; class Actinopteri; order Cypriniformes; family Cyprinidae; genus Cyprinus; species Cyprinus carpio. The sequence continues at coordinate 4,387,587 of NC_056613.1, read as the reverse complement.
TAAACATCTAAATGTGACAAAAAGTGATCTCACCTTCTGTGCCGTGCGGAAGTAGATGCTCTTATCGGCACCGCAACTGATCATCCTGACTTTCCCATCGTTAGCTGAAACAAAAACAAAGACGTCACATTTGAACATTTCCAGCATTTGTTGTTGAATAAAACTTGGCAAGGCTGTCAAGATCTCACCAGCGAATCGGACAGCAGTGATAGAGGAAGAGTGTTCATCCAGTGTTTGCAGGAGGCCGTATTCCCGATCCGCATCCAGAACATGGATCAGTCTGTCTCTGCTGGCGGTGGCCAACAGGTTCAGCCCTAAACACACACATATTTAATACGTTAACACAAAAATATTAAGCAGCACAACCATTTTTAACATTGATAATAATAAAAAATATTTCTTGAGCAGAAAATCAGCATATTAGAATAATTTCTGAAGGATCGTGTGACACTGAAGACTGGAGTAATTATGCTGAAAATTCAGCTTTGCAGCAAAGGAATAAATTAAATTGTAAAATATATTCAAATAGAAAACAGTTATTTTAAGTCGTAATAATATAACAGAATATTACTGTTCTTACTGTATTTTGATCAAATAATTACAGCCTTGTTGAACCTAAGAGAAAAAAATACTGACCCTACTCTACATCAACTTTTGAATGGCAGTGTACATGAATACAGTGTTTATGTAATTCCATAAAGGACCACTAAAGCGGTCATAAGGGTCAATCTGGATAAATAAGCTTTTCATTGATGTATGATTTGTTAGGATAAGACAATATTTGGCTATCTGGAATCTGAGGGTGCAAAAAAATCTAAATATTGAGAGAATCGCCTTTAAAAGTTGTCCAAATAAAGTCCTTAGCAATGCATATTACAAATTAAAAATTAAGTTTTGATATATTTACAGTAGGAAATTTACAAAATATCTCCATGGAACATGATCTTTACTAAAAGAAAAATAATTCTGACCTATACAAATTGCTACAAATATACCCGTGCGACTTAAGACTGGTTTTGTGGTCCAGGGTCACATTTGTCATTGTATTATTATCTGATACCATTACCAGTATCCCCCTAAGTAGATTTCTGTAAGGATACACCAGCCAAACTGCATTTCTGAAATAGTGTTTCCAGTGAGCTGTGTTGAGAGTGGCTTCTGGTTTTGTACTCACACTTTTCACACCACAAGCTGATTCACTAACACGCTGTGTTCATGTGTGACTCACACAGTCAAGAAAAAGAAAAAAAATCCAAATAAATTGCAAAAACAGAAAACAGAAAATTTATATCAACACTAAAAAAAAAAAAAGAACAAAATAACCATATAAATTAGAAATGAGCGTTCATCACTATCAACCGATTCCCGTCTGAAAGCTCTTCATATTCTTACGGCTGCAGAGCAGACACACAAATGATAATGTGATGTTCTTCACTGCAAAAACAGATCCTCACAGGCCATTTAGAATGAAGCAATTGTTTTCTGAAGTGCATGTTGAAACCAAACGAGCAAATCTACAGAAGACACAGGTGGGCTGATGGACAGGTATTGTATCTGGAATGCAGACTGGGCAGTTTATATGCTATTACCTTTTGAATTTACCCGTTTTACATCCATTCCACATAATTCAGTGCAGAAAATGCCTAAATACTGTGCAGATTATGGTTGATAAGCCATTTTTGGCCTGTTATAGTGGTTGGGATCAATGGTCTATTAAACTGAGAGAGCCATATCACAGTGTCATGAAAGAGCAGGAGAAGAAAGCAAGCAAGAAGGCGAAATTGTGTACCTCTATGTGTGTTCTGTTTCTCATCCAGCTGTACTCAATGTCTGGCCTTCAGCCTGATATAAACCACCAGCTAAGGCATCGCATGCGAAGCACAACTTCACACTGAACTGCACTTAACAGGGGAAGATAATGAGTCTCAATACGCCTGCTCTAAACCCCCAGCCCTGCACAGAGCCTTAAGAGCTTTAGAAAACTGGAGAGAATTACACTATTCTAGTTAGTGGTGGAGGCATTTTCACTGTAATAGGGAAGAATGAGGATGAAAAATTCCCATGGATTTACACTGAAAAAGGGACCAAAGTATTATTGATATTTTTAACTAAATTTATATATATATATATATATATATATATATATATATATATATATATATATATATATATATATATATATATATATATATATATATATATATATATAGAGTTTTATTTATTGAAATAAATCTAAAAATAAAAGTAAAAAAATGTATTTTTTAAAATTGAAAACTAAAAAATGTTTCCTTATTGAAGTAAATAAAAAAATAAAATATGAAAATGAAACAAGGTAAAATGATAAAATTAAAAAAAGTAATAAAAAAATAAATAAAAAACTACAGTTGAAAAAAAAAATTAAACAAGAATAAGAAATGTTGCCTCTGCAATTGCCTGAAATAAAATAAGGTGAAGTTAAAATACTACAGCTAAAACTGAAGTAAAAACAGAAAAATTT